>NW_027211693.1:6090000-6265000 GCF_022749685.1 Semicossyphus pulcher
TTGCCATTGAGAAAAAGCTTGTGCTTTTTTTCTGAGGGGTTATTTTTGGGCACAAGTTTTTAAAGGGCTCAAACTTTTCTAAGCTTCTTTAAAGGCTTTCTTTTTTCTGTCTCACCATCATTAACCTCATTTCCAGCAGCAACGTGCAGCTATTTCAGGAAATGAAGCTCTAATAAACCCGCTGCACACCACCTCCCCAGCAGCAGACAGCAGACAGACAAACAGACGTGTAGACTGCAGCTGGTGGGGCTGCAGAATTAATCAAATATCGATCTTGGTCATGAGTTTTGCTTCACAAATTAAATCAATATGATCGACTGCAACGTTGAATTTTAAACAAATGAATAATGCAAGTCAAATAAACGTGCTAAGGGTGAGAAAAATGACACCACCTGATACGCAGAGGTGTCGGTGATACAGATTTATCTCTTAACAATGGCGTGAACAATGGGCTAACATTAATCTCTATTTACAGATTCGTATAAATGTAGGATCTGTAGGCAGTGATTTCCGTTTGTAGTCCGAGTATTTTTGACCATTGAACAGATGTCTGCATGCTAACAGCTTACAATCTGCTCTAGATCTAAAATTCAACGTGAGATAAATTCTCTTGACGCTGTGTCACAAAAGGCGTTCAGCGTTTAGATATCCCGACTTCCTCGAATGCATCAGATCGATCCGACCTCCGTTCAACAAACAAAATTTGAAAGTAGTTTTCTTCTCCTCTTGAGCACAGACCTGACAAAGCTTCATGCTGACTTCAAACTATCTATTATCTGCATCATGATGTTGACATTTCAGCAAACTTAAGAGCCGTTAGTTAAAGTCAATCAAAAGAAAACGGTTCTTTTTCTGTAAACAAAGCAGCACGCGGAAAAGGAAGCCTTGACTGGAAGTCGTTTTGCTAACCGCTACACGTGCGGCATGTTCACCGCTGTCCCCAGAGGCTGCATCGTCGTCAGACTATAGCAGATCTGAGGGATCCGAGATTGCTGTCCACTTAACATTGACGTGAATATTAGGCTAACATTGGCCCGATGGTTTACAATGTGAGTATGTTGCTCCGTGTTTGTTTAATTACAGGCGGAAATTAAAAATCCCCTTGCTGATTCAAACTGTTTCCTTCACTTCAGAGCTAGCATTCATGTCACTCTCTAGTGTTTTTCTAAGCTGTAGCTGGTCTGCTCTTATGTTCACGTCAGTACAGTACCAGTGCCTGTGCAGGAACCTTTTGTAAGGTTTATAGCTTAGCAGGCAACTTCTTTGCAACATTATTATCACACCATGATCATCTATGTGGCTTTTGTGTTCTCTCATTAAGCTGTTAACAAAGCAGGCAGTAACACACGTGCATCATGGCGGAGCCGACAATGGAGCCGTCAGTCAGCAGTCAGGGGAGCTCCGATGCTGAAAGCCTGCAACAATTGTGACTCATTAGTTAGTTTAGTTTAAAGATGTGGTGTTTAACAGCTCTGTGCTGGATGTGTAAATGACTCGTATGGTTAATCACGCCCTCTGGAGCTCCCTTGGACGGCCTTCAGAAGAGGTGGTTAGTAACAGACGACCTTTAGGGCCGTTGCTGTGAGGACAGCGCGTTGAAAACCCTCAAGACACTTCACTTATTAGCCAGCCTGATTATACACAGCAGTTAGCTAACAGACACTCTTTTTTTTATATCAAACATGATATGAAAAATAACTTTCAAGGAATTTAAATAATGAGTTAAAGAACATACTGACCGTTGAAAGTTCTTGGATTATAGTTCCTGCACATGTGACCATCTCACACTGACTTACTGAATACATCCTGAGGGGTTGTGCAGCATAATTCAGTCTTCATTCTCCCACTTTCATCCCTCACCAACCTCAAGCCCCTCATCCCATTCATCACTTGGAAACACTGAATATTCATCCTGCAGCACTAATACAGCACAGTCGCAGGATAAATGAAGGAAGCCGTCTTCCCAACACGTCACTCCGGCTTTGGAGGCAGCATGGATTCCAAATTTAACCGTGCTGTTTTTAACACGCAGACGGGCTAAAATAAAAGTTCTGATTCTTTGCCAGCCCTCCTTTGAGACAAATATGTCACATGTCTTGTTGAAGTGCAGAACAATTAGCTAATTTGTGCTGACAAGCAGCTCTGAGCTAAAGTCTGCTCAGTGTTTTCACACAGAGCGCTGCTCTTTGATGCACACATACTGAGGACGGCTGCAAAGAGTGTTTATGCTCACACACACACAGACGTCCTCAGTGGGTTCTGTTTCTTTCATACAGACACAAAATCACATTTTTATCACATCCTGCGTTCTCTATCTTACATCCCTGCATTCACATTCATGCAGAAGACAGCCAGGAAGCAGCAGTCTGAGGTGTTCTCTAATGATGTGGAGGAAAAGGGGGAAACTGTTGTTTGCTTTGGGTTCCTCTGTTGTGGTTTTAAATCGTCAGCAGTCGCCTCCACGCAGACGATTAAAGCTGCACCAGCTGATTCTCTTTGTGGGGATGGAAACACAATGTACTTCACAAGAATACACAATTTGTAAATAAATATAGAGAAGCAACATTTTTAGTTGAGCTGTCTCTATAGAAACTGTTTGTCAGATGCAGCTTTAAAATGCTGTTAGGAAGTTGCATGGAAACCTAACTGAAGTGTTAGTGTTAGGAAAGATACCAGGTAAGTTATTAAGCAAAGGTAATCAACAAATTAAAAAGAAAATGCCAGAAATGTTTGAATCCTAACTCATCAAAAATGTCAGCTTTGTCAGAATTGACCATCCAGGTACCCAACTACTCGTTGCTGGATGCTGTCCTCTAGCTTAATGTTTGGATGTGATGTTGAAGTCAGGTGAAAGACGACCACGTCCGCTGGGTGTGGTCATCTTTCTCCGTCCATTCATCAATGTGGAGTTGACTTTTAGACTCCCCTTCCTGAATCAACCCGACTTACACGGAACAAGTTTGCACGTTGCAGCACTGAAGTGTTGTTTGTTCCAGTTTTGGAGGAACTGAGACTTGGGATCATTTTCTCTTTTAATCCTCTAAGGAAATCAGAAAATGAGCCTGCTGAGAGGAGACTGAGTTGTTCCTGATGATTATCAGGTAGATGAGACATGTTCAGTCTACCTGTGAAAACCCAAATCTCATCAAACACATGCAGAGAGACCAGAAAGACATTAAAGTCCTGGGAGGGAGACGTGCTGAATGGTAATGAGCCCTGCAGTTAAGATAAGAATGTGGCATACAGATGAGTGGGACTGAAAATACACCACTGTTATCTGGAAGTTGTCAGATTATGCACGAAGATTCAGCTGAAATTTGTTACCTCTCAACACTTTCCTGCTGCGGTATCATCGAATCCTTCTGCATTAAATTCCTGTGCAGTGCACAGAGAGAGCAGGTGAGAGCAGGTGTAGAGTTTCCTCTAAGTATCTCATTCAGAAAAAGGACACCTGCTCTTAAATGACATGAACTGTGATGAAACCGTAGACGGGCGCCATAGTTTATTTAAAACCAGCTCCTCTCTGATCACATGACGCAGCTCATTTGATCGGCCCTCTCTTGAGCTGCACAGCTGCCTGGAGTCCATCCTCCTCTGCAGGCTGCAAACGGAGCTGTGCTGCGGTAATCTCCCTACAAAACCAGACTTTCCTCTATGTCGAAGCTCTCACTGTCATCTCATCTCTTTAGGTTTTATTTCAAGACAATACCTTGATCATTTTTGGTCATTAAAGAACTGGAACGTGGTTTATTTTTTTCAGTTTGAAAGTATTTTAATGTAAATACACTGGTATGTATGTGTCTTTGACCAGCAGTTATATACACCACTGATACGCGTCACTGTTTGCAGACAGAGTTGTAGATTGTTGGAGACAATGGAGACTGGATAGAGTTACACGACTATAGACCAACCATTAGCTTTAGATTCTTGAATCACACACCTGCCCGCCCACACACGCACCTTTCCATGCGTTCACATCTTGATTTTGTTCTGGAATTAGGAAAAAAAACTTAAACAGGAACTTCCCATTTTTTCTTCCAACATGGAAAAATGGGTTTACACAGCCATAAAAAGGACAGACATAGATAACACTCTGTGTCATCAATCATTACACCCTTATGACTGATAATACACTGCACTGACAAGGATTAAAGGGTTAAAGAAAACAGCCTTGGGCATGTGGGACATTTTTGCGATGACTGAATGTCCAACGATTGTGTGGATGAAAACAAATCAACACTGTGCAAAGTCAAACGTGAGTCCACCCTGCTGTATAATACTCTCCGTGCTCATAGCAAAGGTCTCCGGAGGACTCGCAGTAATTTGTCTGAGATTTATTTTCATGGCCTTTTGCTGTACAGCACTTTGCAAAAGAACGTGTCAGATTTTTAAAGTGTCGAATCTGAAAGGCAAATTTCATCTGTTCTGTTGAGGAAAGAGCCGCCCGGTTATTGGCCCCAAATTAAGGCTCATTTTCCAAAATCTATTTAACACTGGCTGCAGAGAGGCATCGCAAGTAGGCTGGCTGTGCTTCAGCTGGAGGAGTGGTTCACAAGAATCTGTCCTTGAGGAGGAAACGCAGGTCCTGTACAGTGTCAAGGTGTGCTGCTCGGATCCTGACACCGGCCTCTGATCAGTCATATTACAAAGCTGCTGAAGTACAACATTAGTTTGCAAGAGCCCGCCTTAAACTGATTTAAAATGACTTGAGGTGGGTGAAGTTTTTCATTCACACTGTTACTTCCTGCTGTGGGACATAAAAAGACAACAAATGTGACAATTGCAGCCAAGACAGACGGGACGGGCAGGTACAGGCTCCTGGAGTTTGTATGAAATAACAAATTAGCGGCACATAATCTGTTGTTTCAGCGGATCCATTTCATCATTCAAAGATGGGTGCTGAATCTAAAGGCCCCCAAAGCTATGTTGATGTGAAACTTTCACATTGGTAATATGTCTAAACGATATAATCCAGATGTCTTCACCCTGAGAAACCGGGTCATCCCTTCAAATACAAGCCCTTTGTAGCAGCCCCCCTTTGGCGTCTCATACAGATGCACAACCTTTCAACCTTCTAATTCATGTGAAACCATGTGTTAAGTTTAGGCACAAAAACTACATGGTTAAGTTTAAGGAATGCATCATAGAATTGGTTGTAATTATTACTCAAGGTGAATTTCCTTTTGCACAACACTCGACACCGTCTTCTTGGTGAAAGTCCTGCCTTGTTTCCCATCCAACGCCCCTGACTGAGCAGGTAGTTGAGATCCTGGTGCGTGGGACGCTGAGGCACATGACAAAGCAGTGGTGCAGTGGTTAGTGCTGTCGCCTCACAGCTAGAAGGTTCCAGGTTCGAATCCCGGTTCTGTCGTAGGGGACTTTTCTGTGTGGAGTTTGTGCATGCATAGGTTCTCTCCGGGTACTCCAGCTTCCTCCCACAGTCCAAAGACATGCTCGTGAGGTCATTGGTGACTCTAAAGTGCCCGTGTGTGAGTGAAGGTGAAAGGTTGTCTGTCTCTTTGCGTCAGCCCTGTGATTGATCAGTCCGGGGTGTAACCCCGCCTCTCGCCCAATGACAGCTGGGATAGGCTCCAGCCCTCCTGCGACCCTGAGCAGGATAAGCGGTATAAATAATGGATGGACTTGTGAACGACAACGGGCGGCACCTTCTCCCTCTTTATACTCCATCACCTGACTTCCACTTAGGCTTTGCTGCCATTATAATTACAATAGCCACTAGGCAGAGCAACCTTAATGTAAATGTCGTTCAACCTTAAAAAAAGAAGATAACAAGGATGTAAAATATAGCCCTACCACCTCATAACTACACTCCTGATGACAACTGATCCTTTAAAGGGCTGATATCACCTTTAATGGCTCACTTAAGTCCGGTGGTATTGACTATTTGTTTAGAACACCTGGGTTTATAAAGCATTTGTGTCACGTTAAATGTGTTTGAACTGCAGCCTGAAGTGATGGATTTGATGAATCTGCAATGTGGGATTTTTATTTAAGAATAACAGTTCATGCAAGTTGATTATTTTATGTATAGTTATTCATGAACTGGGAATGATTACAGCAGCTCATTAGAAAGTCCATTAGAGGGAGCGAAGCAGACTGAGCCAAATGAATAAAACGTGATGAAGGAGACACATATGGGAAAGCCGGCCTCAACACACACACACACACACACACACACACACACACACACACACACTTATCCCCCTTTAGTATGCATCAAAACATCTGACACACAATGTTTCAGTCACTGTGCCTCTTTCAGATGAAAAACTGTGTCTTCCTTGATCTCGGCTCGTTAATAAACAAACATGGCGGCTCTAAACGAGGACGCCTGTTTCTGCCAGGTCACCAGTCTGAGGCCTCGTTCTCTCCTCACGAAAAGCTCACTCAGACTGGTGGCATTTTTGTTTGGACGTGCGGACTCCAGGTTTGTTACTCGCCTACATCTGTTTGGTATTTTGGTGACTCGCTGTCATCTCCACTGTGTATGAGTGGGAGGGGAGCTTCAGTGAGAGAAGGGGTGTCAGGAGGGATCAGGCTGCTAAGAGCTGCTCTGCTGTCATGTTGGTTCTGCTCCGACCAGATCAAGATGCGCGGTGCAAAGTGCAGGTGGTTTGTGGGTTGTTTTCATGCCAATACCAACGTGATACTCATGTAGGGCTGCAGATATGGTGATGAATATGATCGTGATAACATATTGATTGATTGATCTAGGTTTATTTATGATATATAATTAGAAAAAGCTGCCAATTAAAAGACATCCTGATAATGACAGAAGCCTGAAGAGACAGACATTCCACTAAAGTTGTTCATGACCGATTGAAGGTAGTCTTACTTTATTATTAAAGTAAAGATATTTAAAACTGGTAATTAAAACTGACTAAAGCAGTTTCACATGAAAAAAATCACTTTGGCTGACAGGGCGTCAGGACGGTCTTCGAGCTAAGCTGCTGCTAACAATGCTAGCTCATTTTTTAGGTTACGATTCCTTTAGTGTTCATCATTCTGAAGGTTTCTATCTGAAGTCAAGTTATCCACAGAGGTCAAACCATCACAGCAATTATAACCAGTAAAAATAAACTAAATGAAGCAGTTTAAAATGCCAAAGTGCTCTAATGTTTCTTGACGAGGCTTTGGGGGATGCTAGCTGCTTTCATTAGCTTAGCTTGTTTCTCTGGTAACTTCTCGACGTCCTATGACTAAAATCCTTCATCCAGATAAATGTTTTAGTTAAAAAGGACCAGGATTTAAAAAGTGTCGATGCTGTGGCAACCATGGTAGGAAAGTAGTTGGTAAGAAGTTGTTGAATGGGGGCGCTGGTTTAGCTCCGTGGTTAAGTTGGCAGCTAATGAACAGAGGCTACAGTCCTCAATGCGGCGGCCCCCTGTTCAACTCCCACCCTCGGCCCTTTGCCGCGCGTCATCCCAAAATCTCTCCTCCCGTTTCCAACGCTATCCACTGTCCTCTTTCTAAATATACTGTAGGCATAACAGGCCAAAATCTTAAAAAAGAAATGTTTGAACGTCTGCATCATACTATTGCTCAGGCCGATGCGATCATTAGCAGATCAGAACTCTTCTCTTACGGGCCCCTTTTATCGAGTGTTAGAAGAAAAGACAAATTATGACACTTTAAAGAAGTGAGGTGTCATCTACAGAAAAAGCTAGACTCTGCCTCTTTCCAAGTTAACTTACAGAGTTGTACTAAATATTCAATCTGTCCTGACATCCCTCTGCATCCCTGTCACGTTATACGTTTATTTCAGCAGCGTTGACTCAGTCCTGAACTGTTCTCTCCATCTCCAACATATTTGAGAAGACATAAAAGAGAAACAAGCATCAAAAGCAGTTGGTATATCACATTTCATTGACCCATTTTACTGTTGAGTGTGTTTCTGTTCTTCCTTTAATATCCGGCCAAATGTCGGCTCATGTCCAGATGTTTTTCCAGCCTCTAATCCAGCTTACAATTTAAAAGAAGCGGTCGCAAACATCACATCACACGGCTTTCGGTTACAATCTGAGGCTCTTTTCGACATTTCATTATTAAAAACATCAAAAGGCTCGAGAAGGCCTTTTTTATTCGTGTTGGAGCCATTGTACATTTACCAACTTTAAAATGTATCCACACTGTGAAACCCAACAGTCAATCTTAGTAAGAGAAGTAACTTAACTCAGTCCTCAAAGAAATCTGATGTAACTCATCCCAATGAATTAGCAGTAACTCAGAAATGATTATTGTGGTACTTATTCATTTTGAGTGATTGAAGTTGTAATAATTGATCACAGTTTGTAGTCTAAGAAGTGTGGTAGCTAGCGGTAGCTGGCAGCCTGCGGTAACATTGATTGTTGTAAGGGTAGCAGCTGTAATGACGATCATGACGGAGCATGTCCGCTAAAAAAACAAACCTAAAAAAAACCCATACAATTTTATATAAAAATATGAATATAAAATATTGGCAGCAATTAAATCCAATGTAATGAGGTGTGTCTTATAAGTCCAAGTGAGTGTTAACACCTGACATTGATTTGAGGACACTGGGTCACATGACGTGGAAGCTATTGAAAAAAAATATATATATATGTCCATAAATAGATGAAAAAAAAGTTATTAAAAGTGCGTCTCATACACATAATTTTACTGTATTTGTTTTGTGTGAACGCAACATAAAAGGTTTAAGGTAATCGGTTTCCTCACTTGAAATGAGTCAACGCAGGAGAGTTTTAAGTTGAGATAATAATTGAATAACACAGGTTTAAAGGATAAAACCAACTGTGCAGGGGTATAAACATTTTGAAATGACATCCCGTCCTACACACAACATCAGTGGCGCCGCAGCCAAACACAAACACTGACTTGTTCAATGAATCATCGCAGACTGATGATATATGTAACAGTTTTAGAAGATGTGAGGGAGGCTTTCATTCCAGCGACATGATTCAATTTGATACAACATTACAGATTAGTTAAGAACACCTAATTAAATTAAGGAGGTGTTTATGACAGCAGAGAAGAAAGAAGACGACATAAATCAGCACACATTCTCCCTCTCACCAGACGATGTCTCCTGTCCAGGGATATGAAGTAAAACCCCTGCGACATGGATGTCTCAGCGCTGCAGCTTCTTCTCTTGCTGCCCTTTACAGAAGACAACAAGTAACCAAGCAACAGAGAGGAGACATATAATCAGCTGCAGAGAGAGAAACAAAGTGCGACAGTTAGGTGGAGAAAACACTCTTATGGGAAAAGAGCATGATAGAAACATTTAACTCATGCATCAAACTCGAGACATTTTTATCTTAACAGCAAATCATTTAAATACATTAGCAGAATGTGAGCCTCATGCAGAAACAACCAATCAAAGGTGGTCTAAGTTAAACAGCCTACACAGCCTCAGGACTGTGAAGGAAAGAAATATGCAAAGATGGAAAAGTTTTCACAGCTCAGAGATGAATGAAGGTCCTCACAAGTATAGCAATAATACGTGTTTGTGTTTGCGTCTCAGACTTCATATAGATTGTGTAGATATGTGCAGACGTCCAGCTGTTCCAAAACCTGCAGGAGAACTTTTGGGCAATAGAGAGAAAACCATGTGGTGAATTAATTATGAATTAAACTCTTTCTACGAGAGTGTGTGTGTGCGTGTGTGTATGTGTGTGTGTGTGTGTGTGTGAGAATGTTAATGTGTCCCATTAACACAGTAGATTTCACACTTGAACAGAGACAGCAGGTGAGGAGGGGCAGCTGGAGTGAATCGCACACAAACAAATGGTGTTTGGATGAAATTAAATGCAACTATAAATCACAATTCTACTTCCTGCTGGAGGAGATGAGGAGGAAACTTTCATGTAGTTTATCCAGAACACCAGAACTTAGTTCTCTGAGGTGTTTCTTTTATTTTTCTCTAAACCAACTAAAGCCGCTTTTTATACAGAGATCCATCAATAACACTAAAAAGAAGGCTGGAAGTATGAGACCACGCCAGCATATTGCTGCCCCAGTGTGTGTTTTCACACAGCGTATCAGTATCAAGGAGAGAAATAAAGAGTTGTTCATCTTCTGCTCGGAGAAAAGGAGCTCCCGGACCTCGTTGTCGTCCCTGTTCAAAGATGTACGCGCCTTGAACAGCCGGTGTTAAAGAGGCTTTAGTCTGGTGTGTGTGTTAACTGTCACAACTTAGCACACCTGTTAAAGGCTCAGTTTGCAGAATATGTAAAGTATCCCACCACCAGTAAAATGCAGGTTTTGGCACCTTAATATCTGCGGCTACCTTTACTGAATGTGAGTAAACATACAGCAGGCAACCTAATTACTGTATATAGATGATAGAAAAGTAATGGATTCTTTCTATTTGGAGGGAAACAACGTCCACGTTAGGCTAAATTTAAAGGTTAAAAACTTTGTTGCCGCAGCTTTTAATGACTAAGTTTTAAAGTGAAGTGCGTCCTTGATGCATGCTGAAATTGAGTCAAAAAACACTGCTGAAACCACACTCATATGTAACCTTGACATCTAAAAGAAATTTCACAACTTAAGTGGAGGTAACGGAGAAAAAATCCTGAGGTCTTTTTACCTGCAAACACCTAATGGAAGTGCTTTTGAACGGGGCGTTAAAGAACTGCAATGTCGGTGCATTTTTTTGCTGTTGAGTGCTAAGTGAATGAGTGCACACATAGTGGTGTAGACAGTGATCAAAGCCTCTGTCACGTGTATAAATTAAAATCTAAGATCATATTTGAGACCAATATGCAAAGCAAAAGTCATCCAATACAACACTCATCAAACTAAAGCCTTCAGAAGTGTCTGATACAGATCCAACAAAGATGGACGATTACATCGTAACAATAGTAGATTTGTTGCATTGTGTCGACCCCCTGCTGATTCTTCATCAGAGTTATGACGAGTTCTCACTCGGGCTGCGTGGCTCAGCAGCAGGGTTGTGTGTCTCTGTAGGTGGTGCGGCAGCTCACATTGATTACTGTGGCAAAGCTCAGCTGCTGCAAACTGCGAGTCGGTGTGTCACTTCTCTGAAACGTCCTGTGAGCTGCACAATTCCCCGAGGTCTGTTAGCTGTACAGGAGCGGCCTCCATCACTGCACGTGTTATCTAAATCCACTATTATTAAAGAGAATATTTTGAGTAATTAGAGAGATGTTTTAAAAGGCTTAAAATATAGTTTTAAACTTAGGGAAATGTCCTTTTTTTTTAAGTGGACATTAGTCCTGTAGCCAGCAGGTGGTTAGCTTAGCCTATTATAACATTTGAAATGAAGGGGAAACAGCTAGCTTGATTTTCCCAAAATCCAAAAATACACAGAATAACACCTCTGAGCTTAAGTTCACTACTTTTGTAGAGACTTTAGTCATCCACGTTGCCCCCTTTGTCTACTGTCTTGCTTTCAGCCTTTAAGCTAAGCTAAGCTAATCCCTTCCTTGCTCTATCTTCCTTCTAAATGCACAGACATGAAAACGTCACATGAAACCAGGCACCTTAAAATGTTTTGTCCTTTATTTTCATGTCAGCAATTTTCCTATCAAACAGACATCTAAGCTTAAACACTGATATTTAGGAGTAACATTTATTTAGATTAGCATGTTAGCATCAGAATTTAGCTTGCATTTAGGTACATGAAGTAAGTACGTGGAGTGAGTTGATTGCATGTTACCTTTTCAGAATCAGAAGTTTATTGCCAAGTAGGTTTACACATAAAAAGACTTTGACTGTTTTGGTGCAGAACAATGAACATAAAAGTAGAATAAAAGTAAGTAAAAGCAATCACACAGTTGTACTCCTACTGCCAGTAGACTTAAATATAATTAAATAAAAGTAAACAATAAGAATACAATGTAAAAAAGCAATATACCACAAAATATGCACACCAGGTGTTTGCAGCAAATAAAATTGAGTCTGGGAAAATAAATCATTACAAACTCGCCACATCCTTAGAAATACTTTTAATGGGACCCTGAGAGACGCGGCACAAAATCACAACCAAGTGCAATAAGTGATAGTCGACCGGATTGAGTCTGGAAGTCTTAGTGTGTGGATGTGCATGAATTGTAATAGTGCACACGCTCAGGACAGGCTAATCCTCACATTCCCGCTCTTCTGGATAGGAAATATAAAATTGATGACCAAGGTTCTGCGCGAGGTCCAAAGTACATTAAGAGCCAATTTGTGCAGAAGGTCTGAGCGGTGAAGGAAGGAGAGATTTCGCAGTAGTTTGACCCTGATTCTTCTTGCCTGAAGTGAAATTTGAAGGCCTGTCTGTGCAAATGTAATGACACAGAATGATGGATTTATGTGGGTCTTTAACACCAAGGTGAGATCTGCACAAAGTGTGCAGACGCCGTCCCGCCTCCTCTTCTCTCCATCATCCCTCTGTTTGTTCACATGTGCCTTTTTCACTGTGGCCGTCTGTTTCTTTTTCTCTTCGCCCTCTGTCTGCCTGTCTTTCCATTTCTGTCTCTCCTTCTAATATTAACCTTCTCAGTGTCTCAGACTCTCTGACATACTCTCAATTACTTACTGAGCTCACTACGGGAATCCTTTCAGCTATATATGCACTCAATACTGCACTCATCCCAGAGCTTAAGCAGACATCGAGCCTCAGGCAGGAGACTCCAACACAAAGTAACCTCTAAGAGACTTTAAGTATATCCAGAGCCAACAAAAGAGAGGGCAGATAAAGTACACTGGACATTTCTTATACTAATCTGAACATCCAGTCTAAAAAATGTGCAACACCAGGATTCAAACTGTGACCTTGAATGTTGATGGCAATTACAAAGAGAGCTTTTTCACACTTAGTTGGCCTGAATGGCATAAAAACAACATGCAAACTACTTATTTCACCGTTCTTGTTCAAAGTAGATAACTCTCCCTTTTAAAGGAATCTGTTGATAAAAGACAACATTTGCAGTAAAGTCATTAATCAGAAGTTGTGAATTACAGCTGAGGGGGTGTTTGAGAGCTGCTGCAAACACGAGAGGTTGAGAGTTGAGCCGTGTTTACGCTCTATTGCCTAATTGCCCAAAGCGTCGATACAGAACAAACTAATAAATACCACTTCACACGGTGGCTACAGCTGTAATTTTTCTTTTTTAAATCATGCAGTTAAAACAGCTACTTGGATGATTATCTGTTTGACACGAGCAACACCCACACAACACCCATAAATATTCAATAAGATGTACAACGCCTTCTGCAACTGAAAATCTTCCTGTGTTTGCTGTGTGACTCTGCAGGCTGGTCTGATTCAGGTGTTCTGTCATTAAAACTAAATGACCATTTTTAATAAATATAAACATGTCAGTATGTGAATAAGACTGTATGTCTTATGATTGTTTAGTGATGTGCGAGTCATGAGTCAATCGTTACTGACTCTGGAATCACGAGTCCTCATCTCCACGAACTCGTTCACTGACTCACCCCTCCTACCCGCTTCTAGCCATTGCAAACTGTGAATTTGAGGCGAGACCGCCGTATTAGCCCCGCCCTGTGGCGCCTGTTTCAACTCAGCACTCGCTCCCAGTCTGGGCCGGAGCTCGCTCCCTGTACTTGTATATTTGGAGTTTGAAGTGGACAGTCAGGCACTACACCTATGTGTCATTGTTCAACGTGTCAGTCTAAAGCCATTAATATGGGCATTAATATGCTGGAAGGGAAGTTGGAAGAGTTTTGTCCCCGTTCCTGTGAACAAGAACATCATTGAGGTTGGGAGCTGATGTTGGTCAATGAGGCCTGTCCTCTTCTGCAGGACCATCGTCATGTTGAAACAGGAAAACGGGCTCTCTCTGGACTGTTTCCAAAAGCAAATTGTTCTTTAAAATATGACTATATGTTAAAAGTTTGACTTTCATTTAAAGTCCACAGATTACTTTCTGACATTTCCTCGGTTGCCACCACAGAATGTTGCTACTTGATGTCGGCTGTAGACCTTACGGTGTGTTCAAGTGCAACTTCCTGGCCCAGAGACAAGCTACATGAGTTTGACTTTTTGATGCTAATTCTTTATTGTTGGTTTGGTGCATTTGGGACTATAACATTGTCACTGTGAGCATGCTGATGTTAGCATTTAGCTCAAATTGCTGCTGTATCTGCGACAGAGCTGCTAGCATGCTTGTAAACTGTTGTTAATTGTACTGTGTGATAATTTCCCCTGTGACTTCGAGTTTCGTGGATGTAACTCAGTGGGACTATTTGTTCTGCAATGATTTTGGCAAAGAACAGTGAACAGGTGTGGAGAGCTTGCACTGGTAGCTGACAGTTGTGACTCGTAACGTGGAAGAAAGAGAACATTTAGACTCTGAAATGACAGAATAATTCACATTTAAGAGATGTTAATCATGTCATTCGAAGTTGGGGATTATTAGCAATTTAGTCTATTTGTGCCTCTTGCAGCTGTAGGTGGAGGTGAGGATTTGGTGGTGTGGTGGGGCCCCCCATGTGCAACCCATTTTCAGATTTCCCCTGATGCATTAGGGGCAAAGCCAACATCAGGATACGGCCAATTAATGATTGACAATTGGAGAGCAAATGGCTGTGCTACCAATAAACTGATGTAAGGCAATTGGATGAACATGAGCTCATAGTGAGTGGCCTGTAGTGTGTTTCTTAAACTTCAGGATGTGTGTGTGTGTGTGTGTGTGTGTGTGTGTGTGTGTGTGTGTGTGTGTGTGTGTGTGAAGCTTGCAAAATCGCGCCCAGTGCCTCTGGGAAATTGTTATGGAGACAATTAGAGTGAAATGACTCGCAGCTCTTCTGGTTTCAAATGAATACAAACGGTTGTTTGATGCCTCACGCTGTTCTGACACTAATTTGAGTCTGAATCACACGAGGAATTAACCAAAGACTCTGGGAAGAGGAGAGATTAGCTGAGTGTCCTTCTGAATTCAGAGCTGTGACTCACTCATGTTTGTTTACCTGCTCTGGAATCACAGACGGCGAGACGGTGTTTGGGGGTGGGACGCGAGGGGGAAAGGAAGCAGCCTGAGCCTCATTATTTCGGTCATATTTACAGGTACATCAAGTCATCTGCGACCTTTACTGACCTCTTTGAGCGAGCAGTATTTATAGAACCCGCAGCATGGCTTCCCCCACACGTCTGTGGTTCAGCCAAAACAGTGTCAATTACACTTGTTTTCACAGCTTAAAGGAGAATGTAGGTTAATTAGAGATCAATGAATTAGATACGATTAGATCCGGGGATAAGGTTTGATTACATCACCATGTTGGATGTTAAAACCTGATTTTTCAAAGCAGTTCCAACATAGGATTTGGGCTTTTACCTTATGAGAGTTATCACACATGTTTTCTTGCACTACTTACAATTTGATCAATGCGGTAAAGACACTCCAACATTACATTATAAGTGCTGCATCCTCACCTTACCGGACCGGCTGGACGTCCTGGACTTTAGTGACTTCTATCATCAGACAAATGTCACAAAAAACACATGACCTCGGAGGTCCGTTTCTATTCTCAACCCTCTCTGCTGAATTTAATGTCAGGACAGTTTGTGGACATTTATCGTCCTTCCCCGCTTACACCACTGGTCACGCATCATTAACCGCCCCAGTCAGGAAGACGGGGTCGTCACATTGCAGTTAGGCAGCCATCTCAGGAGTCTTCATGGCCTGAATGGGCTCAGCTATTAGTGTCAGTACGTTACATTGTCAGGAAACAGAAAGTCTGCATAACTGCAGCTTTAGAAACCAATGAATTGAATTGTTATTTGGACCATTTAACGATCAAAGTGGCAGAAAGCAGCTTCGCCAAGCTCTAAGGCTTATCAGCTGCAACTCTGTGGAGTCTAACATGTATTCTCTTAGCTGTCCATTTGGTGAACTTTGGGTTTAGATGATGTGTTTGACTCGAGCAGTAACTACACGCTTACTTCATGAACATTTTCCTCCCATTGGACTCATGCAATCTTTCCAAACAGCTTTAACTCCTCTCCGGTCTTAAACATGGATCAGAACAGCTCACGAAGCAGCACGTTTCGGTCAGTTTTGATGATGTTGTTCTAGAGAAGAAAAGCTATTGTCAGTCATCTGTCAGTCGGTCCGATCACCTGTAACTTTGATGTGTGAGCGCTGACAGCACCCTGACTCGGAGCATTGTTACTCTAGAACCAGGACACAGTGTGCGCTGTGAAATTTGTATGGTGAGCCATGAAAAGCAGCTCACTGAATATTCAAGTCTGATACCTGAGAAAACCTGGACAGGGCTTTAGTAAACTGCACACGTTCCTGGACTCATCAGGGAAACGTTACGAGTCCAACTTTTGCTATCGTTGTAGCTGTTTATGAAAAACTATTTATTTCACACTTTAAGTTTATTTGTCACTTCCTGCGAAAGGAAAAGTGTTTCACCTGATATCCAGAATTTTAACTCAAACGGGATGAATATTGAGCATGTCTACTTTCTCTATTGCAGCCGCAGCTTCTGATTCACACCAAAAAGACGTAATTTTTCTGTTAAAATTGCTTCAAAAAAATGTGTGCAAAAGTGGGTGTGTGTTCGAGTTACAGACGTAGAAACATTGTGGAAGGTTTTCAGCTAAATTTGATGTGTGTTTGTGTGATTGAGGATGGTTAAAGTCGGGCTGATGCTGCATCATCAAGAGAAAATCCAAAATCGAGGGAGTGAATGAGTCCTGACTGATGCACAAACGATCTGTGTGTATGCATGTTTGTGTGACTTTGGAGAGTCTGAATAGATCGTACTGATCTGTGTGTGTGTGTGTGTGTGTGTGTGTGTGTGTGCGTGTGTGCGTGTGTGTGTGTGTGTGTGTGTGTGTGTGTGTGTGTGTGTGTGTGTGTGTGTGTGTGTGTGTGTGTGTGTGTGCGTGTGTGTGTGTGTGTGTGTGTGTGAATGTGTACGTGACTGAATCATTGTGGGTGATGATGATAATGATTGCTTCTCTTGTTTTGCAGTTCATCTTGTGCAGGTGTTTTTTGCTCTTTTAAAGAGGTCTCAGCAGATTTTGTCAAATTTTACCTAAATCAGTATTCCTGGTTATTTTTGATCCCTTAAATGCAACATTTGCTCTGATTGCTTTTGCACAAGCAGCGTTAACTCTGACATGGAAGTGAAAATGATGAATGTGTGATTAAATAAAGTTCAATTCGATAACTGGAAGTTTTTGGGCTGTATGCACGGCCCTGCTAAGTTTAAAAACTCTGAGACGATAAGGGGCACTTCTCAGGTTTTGGACAATAACCAAAGTGCATTGCAAGCTGCAGGGAAGCTGAGGCACTTGACATTTACAATCATAATGATCGGTGCACAGAGGAGGTTTTAATGGGCATCATTTAACCGTGTAAACAATCGGACGAATGCTTTGCTTGCATAAATCCAAACAGAAACATCCTGTTAATGAATGCTGGTAAATGTCAGCAGAAGTCACTGGTGCTTCGTTTGCTTGAGTTTATTTTGCTGCATCATTTTGTTTTATCAGTGATATGTATGAGTCATCTCTGTAGAAGCACTGATCATTATTTAGTTTTATACGTTATCTTAAATTAAAATTCTAGTTAGGATCTTATTTTCTAAGACTGTCACTGTGGATGTTGCCAGACAAGAATGTTGGTATTGGAGAGTTTTGAGGACCAGGATACCTTCAAGGGCAGCATGTTGTCGTTCCTAGCTGTGACTTTCATTTTATTATTATTTTATCTTGACAGCTTGTCATCAAAAACAACAGTTACAAAAATAGTTATTTCACATCTTTACAAAGATGCAACTTGGTTTACCAAAGTCATATAATTCAACTGCTGAATACCCAAAGCTATAAGGTGGCATACACACAGCTATCTGATGGCTTGTCGGTGGCCCGTGCATAAACCGTCAACCAAGTTTTATAAAAACCGTGCGAGTAGTTTATCGACAATCCTGCTGACAAACAAAGCAGCATAGACTTAACGCTTTTGGCTATAAGACAGAATTCTCCCTCTGAATTTCTCCCATCAGGACTCTGTAATAAAGTCATTTCTTTTCTTTCACACCAAACCAACTGTCGCTTACAATGTACATCGCACTACGAGCTGTGAAAGCGGAGGTTCAAATTGCACTCCTTGGATCGGTCACAAACACTTTCTGCTGGAGCTCTTTCTCTGCCGACACTTTCAGACCAGGTTCTTTCTCTTAGCTCTTTGCTGCTTCCCTCTTGCACCACTTCATGCTGTTAAACCTCTCTTTCCGAGGTGAGGTAAAGATAACAGAGTCTAATTGGAGCCAAACTCCAGCTCGGCGCAGAAACAGAAACCTGTCGTTGGGGGGGGGGCGAACCTCAGCTGCAGCAGCTGCTTAAAGAGCTCTCGTCACAGAGAAGAAAAATAAGCTCGTGGGACTGGAAAAATATAACTCAGGTGGACAGGCAAATCACAGCAGCAGTTCAGAGGTGGGCACGGTCACTGGGACTCAAACAAAGTGTCAGAAGCTGATTGGCGTTTTTAGAACATCAAAGGTGTATAATTCCAAATTTGGAACCAAAAGGCTTTAAGTGATGTTTCATTTATTGATCCTGGAGCTGGAAGGAATTTTTGGTTTAAAGTTTATTTGAAAGATTATGCACAGGCGCTAAGTTTAACCATTTCCATGCTGGTGTCCCCTGATCAAAACAAAAAGGCCTATTTCCAAAAAATGTTCCAGTTGGATACAGTATGATGAAACTCAGGTTTTTTTAATCTCTTATTTGACTCATTTTATACGAATGACTGATAATTTAAAGAGAAAGTACAGAAACACCTCTTTAGCATGCAAGTGGAGATTCCTCATTGCCACTAAATAAAAAAATCTCATCAACAGGGCCGCTCACTCTAATGCACTGATTTATTGTCCTTTGTCGAAATGTTCCAGCTGAGTGAACCACCTGCTTTCTTAATTCAGTTTTACTCCCGAGCTCTCAGGCGTAATTATTCTCTTTCTCTGGCCTCCATTTCTCTCTCTTGTGGCTCCAGCCAGCGGGGGGAGAATCTGTCATGACCCGGCCCTCTGTTCTGACACATTTTCCCCTGTTTATGACGCTGAGCAGCAGCGTTTGATGAGACTTTGGATGGCACCCATTGCCTCTGGTGCCACTCTTCATAATAGCAGGCTTGTCTTTGCCTGCTGAGAGGGAACGTCAGTGTCCAGACAGCTATTGTTTGTAATTAGGGACTCCAACTGAGGCCTCCACCAGCAGCCTCAACTGTTTTTTTTAAGGGACAATGTAAAGTTGGAGGTCTTCACCGTTGATACGATGTTTACCCACAGACGGGGGTCTGCTGGAGGTATCTAATGACGGCATGTTTGGCTGAGCAGAGCAGAGAAAATAGTCCTGAATGATGGCGAGGAGATGAGGGTGAGATCAGGTCACAGGGGATAGCAAGTTTACGTCCTACATTGCATAAATTTGGTTTTGTAAAACTTGTGAAGCTGCTTAGTTATTCAAGAAGTAAAAGTCTTTGTCTGCATAAACATTTGGGACTCAGCTCTATAAATCTCTGAACCCAAACAGAAGACGGTGAACAAATACATTTCTGGAACAGCATCCTCCAGTTGGCAAAGCTTTCAGGCTGTTCTCCTTCACTGGTTGTACTTATACCTACAAAATGAGCACTATAATTCATATTTAACCCTCATAATTGCCAGCCAATTTGGACCAATCCACAGTGATATAAGTATCACTATGAGTATCACTCCAGCTGTCGAGTGTGTGTGAAGTCGGGTGACGTCTTAGAAAGACTGATATAGTAGCTTGAGGTGGCGGTCAACCGGGAGAACAGGGTTTTAGACCGCTGAAAAACAAAGTGACCACTCAGGTATTACTTGATACAACCCCATAATATGTTTACTAAACCTAATGCAGTGTGCCAAAGCGTACCTTGAAACAGATGCCCAACAGATGCAAGTGTCTGTTTGAGACACAAGAGGGGGGCTGCGACAATGCATCCCAATTTGTCAACAGGGCATGGGAACACATTGGAGAGTTGTAGGATTAGACGCCAAGAACTTCCAGACCTCCTAATCTTCTCTACATGTCTGGTTTGTTCCTAGGTCAGGTGCTGCAGCTGGTTACGGCTGATTTATGCATCGAAAGTCAACCAATCAGAGCTTTTAGCCAGGATTAAGGATCACCTACACAGCAAGCCGTATCCATAAAACCAGCAGGGGAATAATTACCATAAGAAGGGCCGAAAGCATAAAGCAGCTGTAAGGTAGCAACCACTACTGCATCTGTTGTAGCAACTAAAAAATGATGTTGGGGGAGGGATACGTCTCCTCCCTCCTCCGTTTTACTCCACCTTGAAAATGCCCCTAAAATGACGGCCAACTAATCCCAACCTGTAAACCCTCTTTTAATTTCTCACCTCTTACAGGACGGCTCCACTCTGCACTCAGGAGGAACTAATCTACTACTTTTTCCACTTTGTTTTATTACAATTTTTAGAAGTGCATCCCTTTGTAGCAGAGCTTTGGTGTGCTGTTTGTTCTCGTGTCCGTGTATAAAGCTCTCCACACATAATTTAATAGACAAGCAGGACGTAGGTAAGCAAATAAGTAAAAGTGCGCGGACAGGAAGATAAGCTGCATTCGACCGAGCCTGAGGCACGTTTGTAGATTCTGCTAAAGTCAGCTGAGGCTGTGCGTTGGAGAGGGAAGCGACTCGGGGCATGTGAAGCTAAAAAGACACCTTGGTTCTGACTTATGGAGAAAGTTGCATTTTACAGCTTTGATGCAGTTGCATTTTCACCATATTTACAATGAATTTGTGGAGGTCCCTAAAGGTGATCACCCCCAAGCAATCAGCTCACCTCAGCTGACTCGATGGTTCGTGCAGAATGACTCTAGTGTGCTGTCGGGTGATTTCTCACTCTGCCACACACAGTGAGCTCTCTGCCTGCAGCATCAACTCTTTCAGGAGATCCGTGCAGACCACCGAGCCTCCTGGCTGCCAGTCATCAGGGCTGGAAAAAACAGCTCCTGCTCTTTAGATCCAATCAGCGGCACTTCAGCAGCTCATTCAGCTCTGACACCTGATATGAAGCCACTCTAAAGGCTAAAGCCATGCTCAAGAATAGCAAAAGTAGTGATACTGGGGCTATTCTGAGGCGGTGTAGGTGATTAGTCTTTGTTCCCTACCTGACACAGCTGAGTAGATATCTTTAAAACGTTTATTTTGACAAGATTCTGCCTCACATTTAGCACCAAGGTCACTCAAATCCTGTTAAGAAATAAAGCCAAGAAAGTATTTGTCCTTTCTGTCGCCATAGAGCAGCAAACTCACCCGGCCATTCAGCGGTGGGTTGGAGCTTTTAAAGCTTCTTGTCTGGAGGATGTATTTATCCAGTCACCCCTCATCTGTCTCTGAAGTCCTAATTGAAGCTGCTGCACGCTGATTGCCCACCAGAAGTTCAGCTTAGCTGCAGGTCAAAGTTCATCTGTATTATATGTCAACAAAGTTACAAGATTCTAGTTTCAGTCGATCCCTTCCTTTACTTCTTTATTGCTGCAAACTCTCTTTCTCTGGGTCTTCCACTTTCTCACAGTTATATAAAGAAGAATTTAAAAGTAAGTGACCTTCGTACATCTGGAAAGTCAATTTAGAACACATGGTGCCGTGCAAGAAGAAGAGAGAAGGTTAGTTACCAAAAATGCCTCAAACATCTCAGCTGTCATCAGTGTATTTTCCACAGTCAGAACACACCACGGCAGGTTTGCCCTAGCTCCACAAAGTAATGGGCTCCTGTTGGTTCTCATTGATATTGGGACAGTTTTTAGGCATTTCATATGATTCTGGGCAACGCAAACGCCTTACACCTCACCTGTTAAGATTCTTGTAATCACAGAAAACCTGTGATTTGGCGCCATGAACGTTGTGGTAACGATGATGGAATGAAATCCCTTCTGAGGGTCGTTACAGCACATGAAAATCCCCAGGTTTAGACTACAGCTAAACATCCAATGCTGGAGCTTCTGGCAGTAAGACGACCACATTGTTAACCGAACTACCGTGCCGTCCTGGCTTCGATTCAATTTGCAAAAATGGCACTTCTATTAGTTTTTTGCTGTCTGGGGCTGGCAGTCTAAACATGGCCGTAGACGTCTTCAAACAAAAGTGCTTCACAGATCACCAAACTGAATCTGAAACCTCTCCAGTCACAGCATTTTCAGTGGGATTTGGGTTGGCTATCTCTGGCAACCTTCCTTAAAGGGACAATATTACCATCTTGCCAATACCTGCAGAAAGTAGGCCGGCATGTAGAGGCCGTGTGCGGGGGTTTGAACTTTCCTCTTAGCTTTCTCAGTCTTCACTCTTTTACCTCAGTCAGTTCTCTAGCAAATTCCAGAGAGAGCACCAAAGCTCAACACCATGAGTCAAGGAGAAACTGCCTGAAAGTGTGCGCTGTTATGCCCAATGATTACTGGTCTTGCCCATTTCCAACAGCAGGCTTTTTGCCTCACCTCTGAGCCGGGAACACTTGACTCTTAAACCACATTTAGCTCAATTTCACATAAACACCAGGACATTTTTGTGCTTTCAAATAACCAATGTGATTCCTACCAGAAGGTTAGAAGAGTAGCGTTTTGGCTGGGAGATTTCAGGGTCAAGTCTTGGAATCTGCAGGGATATTATAGTGCACTGCATGGAGAAAAAAAACCCTTTCTTGTCCTTCAGCAGCATCTCAAAGTGCAACTGAGCATCAACAGAGGGCTGAGGTTGTACCGCACAGCCCCCAGGTAACAATGGTGTTGCTGAGTAAGGGCTCAGGGCCCAATGAATCTTTTTTAACTAAACCTTTGACACTGGACAGCTGGGTGCTGAGCTTAATTGTGCTCTAAGAATCAGGAAGCAGATGCCAGCAGCTTTAGAATCTGACGCTGACAGGCAACTAATGATCAGTAAGTGCTCTGAATGCTTAGAGAGAAAGAAACTCTTCCTCCTGCTTGTTCTGTCAGATCCAAAAGGAGGACATTTGTATGCCGGCTAACACACCCGCTGCTGTGTTAAAAGCTAGTTACTACAATAACATGCATATCTCTGTCTCATCCAGGGGAAAGGTCGGACTGTGTAGCTGACAAATTTGAGATGAAAGAGGATTAGTGCGGCGCTTCGCAGGCTCTCTAACTTTTTTTGTGGTATTGATGGGTGTGTTGAGAAGCCGTCAGCCGCCCCATTTGATCTGATTAGAGTGTTGGCACCACTGATCAAAGAACAAGCCTCATTTGCACACTTTGCCTTTGAACCTCTGATGGTGTGAGTAAAATAATTTGGCAGATAGCTACAGTATGTGGCTCCTGACTCCCGCGGTGAATCATAAAGTGAAGGCGTGTATTAGCATATTACAGATCATTTGGACAGAACGTAAATTAAATAAGCCTTACATTAATTTTCTGTAGACGTGCCGGACAAAGACGCGGGAGAAGAAAATTGAAATTACATTATGACGATATTCTTGCTCCTGCTGCTGTAATGGCGCGTTCCTGTGCCCCCTCCCTCCCTGTCAAACCCTCAAGTACGACAGACCACAAGCCTCAGGAGGATTACTGTAATGCATTACCAATGTCAAACAAATCTGACATTTAACACGTCATTTTCAGAGGCTCTCAAACCGCACGACTCACTCTGAGCTTTGCTTTGTTTCATAACTCGTGCTGGATACTTTGCCGTACCTTGAGACGTTTTATTGAAGCCATGCCAAGGTTAAATGTAGAGGAGCAAAACTGCAAAGTCTGCAGTTCCATGCCATAATATATATCATGTTCCCCGTGGTGAATAGTGAATTAGCACCCAGCATCTGGTCTCGTCACTTTTTTCAGCCTAAATTAGAGGAAGGACGGCCTTTGCATTTTCCCCTCACACTGGGCAAAGAGGTGTCCTATCACAGAGTCCTTGAAAATGATCCACTTCCTGTAAATCCCCTCGTAAGATTTTGTCAAATATATCAGTAATAGAAACTTTAAATTCAGTTTTCCGTGTCAAAGAGTTTTTTTGCCAGCGGCGACAAAACGTTGGCCGCGACAACGCGATGTGATCAATGCAGCTGTGCAGGTCGTTTTAAGTCAACTAACACAATTCACTACTGCAGCTACTGTGTCCAATAAAAATCTAACAGATTGCTCCAGGAGTCCGTGCTGATCGATGCATTTTAAGTAAATCAAACAGCATTACACTCCCCGGCCCCCCCGCAGCAGGGCAGGTAGGACCGCACGATAACTAAATTGAGGATTTACAGCACACATAAACACAAGTAACACCAAAGGAATATTAACTCAGACATAGATCCACCTGCATTTCAGCAGGATTTACTTCAGCCTCAGGAGCACTCACAGCCAAGAGCACAATCACTACAAATAAATTCACCTTTATCTCAACAACACAGGATCTAAAGCGCAGGTACATTAACTTCACGCCAACAGCACATGAACATAATATATGCTGCTCTGAGAGCCTCCGTTAACGATGTCAAGACTTGAATCACCTGCTGGGAGGTCTTCTGCAGCGACCTCCTTTCGCCCCCCGTCCTCCACTGGGATCTTTTGCTATGCAGAGTAACGTTAGTCTCTCCGCCTCCTCTTCTCTTGATGGAGGACTTTAGCCCTTTCTGGTTCCTTATGATCCATGTTATAGGATTTAATTTAATTCTCAACTCCGCTTTTTCTTGATTTCATTTGATTTTTACATCACCGGCTACACTTAAAGCTCCTGTGAGGAACTTTTGGTTTGTGATGATTTTGGCGCCCCCTTTGGACAAAGCCGTACCTCTTGTCTTTGCTGATTTTGTCCTGTACATAGTGTTTTTTAATAAAAGATCTTATCCTGCTTTCTTTAACAGTCGTATGTATCACTAAACCCCCAGCCAGCAGTTTCAGGCATTCAAAATAACTGTATAGAAATAATCAATCTTGATGCTGATGGTCTGGTTTGCTTTTGTAGGTGTAGTTTATCAGAGTTATCACGCGGCACAGGGAGGAGACAGACGTTAGGAGAGGAGCAGATATGACGCAGACCTGTGCGGTTCTGACTCCGCGTATGTCACAGACTTCTGTTGGGTTTCGCGGCCCGGTACTAAATGACCTACGGCCCGGTACCGGTCCGCGGTCCGGGGGTTGGGAACCCCTGATATAGAATAATCCGAATTAATTTCAGTCTGATTCATAACCAGCAAAAAACTCCTCACAGCTTTGAAGGGGTGAGGGGAGGAGACGATAGTTCCCGTACCTGTGCACCCGCCATATAGCTATTGACAGTCTGTGTTGCAGCTTACATCCTGGTTCTTCTCCATTATTTGCTTATAAAAAGTTAAAAGTATTACTTGGTGATAAATGTTAAACCTTTTAAGTACTTGCTGTGTAAGTGGTTTCATAACCTTTAATAGCAATCAGAAAAATAGAAGACAGACAGGCATTTAAATAACATCGAAAAAGCATCTTATCTTGCTGCGTGGCTGATTGCTCTGATCAGGAGACATCAATAATTCTTAATGGCACATAAATATTTTCATCCTATCAACATTCAGACAAGCACAGCTACCAGATATCTGTATGTATCATCTTACTGTGGATTTGGAGTTAATACTAAAGGAATAACTATCATTTCATATTCAGTAGATTCACCATTAAATCTTGATCGTGTAGTTTTACGTCTGATTTCTGATAATCTGATGAGCCACAGAAACTTTCCTGCAGATGAATCCAGCTTTCCTTGCTGCAGCTGAGTCTCATTAAAAGTTTTCACTGACTGCACCAATACCTGAGCTCCATTTGGAAAAGTTGAGTCGAGTAATAAGTGGTTAGTTTTTGCTGATCGAGCTCCGGGCTGATAAAAAGAGAGCTGGATTTTTACATTAAAAACATCTCGGCTTTAGTGCTGTAAATGTTCTTATCAGTAAAAGAAACAGACTGTTGTTCCACTCTGAAGATCTGAACTGATGTGTTGTCGTTGTTCTGTCTTGTTTTTTTTTTTTACCGTTTCCATAGCGACAGCATGCCAAAGCGGATGGCCCTGATCTGCTTCCTGTCTCTGGTCATGCTGATGAGCGTCCTGGGAAACCTGCTGGTCATGGTGGCCGTCTGCAAGGACAGACAACTCAGGTACAGCAGAGCTTCTCTCCTTTGTCAAACATGTATATTCATATGTTTCCTGTAGTAGATACACACACTTACAATTACTCACAACTATAAATGATCGTGTCTGGATTTCTACAATAATATTACCTGTTTTTATTCAGTGATAACTCTGGTTTAGATTATAAATGCCGAAAATAACTGCAGCCAGTTGCACCAGCTTTGCACAAGCGCTTTCTTAGGTTAGGGTGCAACACCCACTCTTAACCCTACATTGAAACCAGTGAGTTTGACACTAAATGCCCCCTCATACTTCATCTTATCCCAGTTCTCAAACAATGAGCCATTTAAGGTGGAAGACTTAAGTTGTGGGTCTGTTTACGTTGGAAATATTTCAGCCAATGCAACCCTTCAGATGTTAGAAGCATGTTCACTCAGACCTAAGTTAGAAATAAGGGATCAATCTAGGCTACGATTGAGCGTATAGCTGATGTCACGCTGTGGTGCAATCAGAGTGTCTTTAAGTGAACATGAGAGAATGAATGAGTCTGAGTGAATGTGTGTGAGTGTGTGTGTGTGTGTGTGTGTGTGTTACTGAGACAAAGATAGAAAGGTTGTCTGCAAGAGGGAAAGAGTGTAAGAGAAGTAGAGCGAGAAAACCACCGTTAAGTAATACATCAAGTGTTTCTAAAACAGGAACTTTTGGAAGTGGATTCCCACAACACTGAGCACATGACCACAGCAGGATAAACTGCACAGAAGGATTTTATTAGAAGGACACATGTCACACAATCTATGAATGCACTGTGAAAAGTTGTGTGTGGGATAACAAACATCAGGAGTGCATGCGACAACAGCAGAGCAGACAGGTCATCGTGAGGACGGCTGGTGCTGTGGGAGCCGCTGTCACCGCGATGATTCATTCTTCTCCTGCTCCTCCTCTCCTCCTGTCCTCCCCACCTTCTCTCTCTCTTCTTCTCTTGTGTCATCACTCTCTCTCTTTTGCCTTTCCCTCTCCTTCTCTGTCGCTGTGTGTCTCGCTGAGAGCTGGACACTCTCTCTGTCTCCCTCTCTTTCCATTTTGTGACACCTGAGAGCTCAGGGTGACCTTTGTCCCCAGGATGATAGCTTGGCGTGTGTGTTGGTTAGAAGAAGACTGCAGGCAAAAAGTTTGCATAGACAGGTGTGTGTTTGTGTGTTTGTGTGAATGACAGTAATTGAAGTGAGGTTACATTTCCATGTAATTGCCTACATGTAGTGTGTGTGCTTGTGTGTGTGTGTGCTGTATGTGCGTGTTTAAGAAAGCTGATGAGTGACAAAGTCACCGCTGTGATTCTTCACCTCCCTGAGGAGAGAACGATGACAAACCATATTTGTTTCTCCGAGCCTCATTGTGTCTCTGTCCACGGGGAAACACACACACACACACACACACACACACACACACAGAAAGTGAGACATTAATTTCTTAATTCGCGGCACACTTTCAAATATGAAAAGGACTCATGCAGAGTACAGCCACACAAACAGACACAAAAACAGACAAAGACATCTCATTTCACACCTTCTCAGTGGGAGTGTCCCGTGGGGGCAGAATTCGTGACAAAATATGAAGAATAACTCAGAGGACATCATTAAAAACCAACAAAGCTGTTCAGTGTTTGCAAAACAGCAAGCAAACATTCAGCTTGTTATTTCACAGCATCAGTCTGTCTGACAGTTTTTAGGTCAGTCAGTATTTTACATTTATCACTTTATATATTGTCCTCATTTTTAGCCGTATCCTTATTGTAGTAATGCAAACATTAACTCCACAAGAAGCAATGATTTAGCAAAACAAGCTACATGTTACCCTGTTAGGCTAAACTTTGGGACAGCATTGTAACAGGACAATAAGATGTATTATTAAAGAGCAAGCAGCCCTAAAACAGGCTAAAACACTGTTCAGCCTTCAAGTTAGGAGAGCTGGAGGCATTACACACACACACACACAGGGAGCTGACACCAGCAGAGGGTGATTCAGAGGGTGCTAAACTACTCATCAATAACTACCACACACAAACACAACCACCGCTACCAATCACCTCTTGTTTCTCTCAGTGTGTCATGAGTGCGAATAGGAAACCCACACACACACACACACACACACACACACACACACACACACAGATACACGCTGCCACACAGCCTGCACACTGTTTACAGACACTTAGCAGACCCATAAGCACGTGTGGTGATAAATCTGTGGTCACGGCAGCTTTCTTTGCTTCAGTATTATTAGAGATGCAAGATATGGATTTTTTTCAGCCTATACTGATAACAAATAATTACCTGCTTCTCATGAAGATAATATGACTGATAATTGTATATTCTGTATGTTTGAAAAGGAATAAATGTTAATGCACACCTGAGGGTTAGACAGGCAGAGATTTAATATTCCACTGCTCTCAGAAGCCACTGTAGGACATGTGCTGCAATCGTGTTGTCTCTCCTGAAAGTAAGAAAAATGCCATAATAATTTATATGTCCCCATATGTCTTTTAGAAAAAAGCCATTTGAAAAAGCTCATCTGCCCATTTGAGTAATTAAACATTAAAAAAATACACACTGTGGCCTTGAAGCGATGCAGGAAGTTTTCTGTTAGCGTGTCTAGTACTATAAATGCTGCCGTAATCTGAAAAGTGTTGTTGCTGAGGCGTTTCTGCCTCTGGAAACATTTAACAAAATAAACAAAATGCAAAGTTAATGCATTTTCTTAGAAGCTGAGTTGTTTTGTTTTAACTCCCCCAGGGTTATTTAATTTGCATGTTCTTAGCTTTAAGATTTCACCAGCTGCAGAAGACCAAACCAGCGTTCCAGCGTCGTCGTCTGTCCTCCTCTCTGGCCTCGCTTCTTACTCAGTTTGTAACGAGAGGTTTTTAATTAACCTCCCTGTTAAAGGCCCTCGTATCTCCTCCTCTGCTGTCCATATTACACAGTAGACGTCATGTGCGTCTGTAAATTACACCTACCACACTGTAACACAATCCCTTTATGAAGTTATTTATTCTCTGCACTTTAAGCTAAACACGATATGTCATAAGCATGACACCACCCTCTCTGGGCATGTTAATAGCCTCTAAACTGTTCTGAGTTATCGCCAACTCTGTGGTGCATGTATAAAGTATATAGTGTGTGTGTATGTATTTAAACCTGTAGCCATGCTTCTACATGTGCATCTTTTCGTGAGTACTTGCGTGTCAGATGCGTGGATGTGAACATGTGTGTGCCAACATGATGAACGCGTGCCCCACATGCAGCGTGCGGAGCAGACAGCTGCTTGTTTCCAGCACTAACAGCCTGTTTTTAGGGGCTGTTTGGGTTACTGACAGGCAGATGGAAAACCCTCACAGCGATCCGCTCTTACTGGGGCTATTTATAGACAGCAGACCGTGGAGAACGGGCCAGCTGACTGACCGACTCGCTCACTGATTAGTTGGCTGGCTGCGGTGGTTCGTCGATGAATGCAAAGGATTAGCAGCCTCATTAGGAAAAGGAGAATTTGCCAAATCTCACCACTCTACATTGTGTTTCCTACCTGAACTTGAACTGAGGAGGCATTGTTAATTATGTCTGCTTTTGCGTGTGGGACGTGTAGGCATAATAATGTTAATTTCACTACAGGAAAGATTCAATGTCTCTTTAATTTGGTGGAAAAATAAGTGGATATATTTGAATTTCTGTCAGCAATCGGCTTAAATGAGTTGAAACATATCGACATGTTGGACACCAGCCAAAATCAAATATCATGTATCACTAATTTTATTGATATTTCCAATGATACTAAATCCCTCTGACTGATTTATCCATTACTTTACAAAAACAACCTCCTTGTTAAGGCCCTGACTTCACAGCTGGCTGGCAGAGTGGTATCCACTCACGTTGTGTTGACAGGTCTGGTCTTTGTCGAGCGCAGAGCCACACAAGAGAAATCCTGCTGCGTGTGTGCGTATGATGGAGAGATGGAAAGAGACAGGGAGGGGGTATTTATGCATGTGTGAGGGTGACAGATAGTCGGTGTGTCCCAGCTGCATCATTTGCAGGTTTATGAAATCTAACCTTGTTCTGAGTTGTTAGTAACCTCATGCTGGAAAAACAACAACATGTGCTTCAGCTTAAAGTGTCAGCCTGCATAGAAAAAGTGCTCGATTTGTAACAATAGCAGTGATGTAGACTATTAGAAAAGGAGATAAGAGAGCTTCTAGCAGCTCATTGAAGAAGACAAACTGTGGAAAGAGATAACAGTGATAGAAATAAGTATAATAAAATAAGTAATATGTCACTGAAGAAGGTGTACAACATCTTCAAATGTACCTGTCAGCCAATATTTCAGTTTGAGTTCCTCCGTCCATCTTTCTCTTTTTAAGTTTAATTGGTTGAATTTTATACAAACCAGCTTTACTGCCACTTGCAAACAACAGACCTTTCTGCAGAGGTGTTTGGCCTTAAATCAAACTTATTTTCCTGCTGCAATAACATCTTGAGGGCTGCACGGTGGTGCTGTGTTTGCATGCGTGGGTCCCCTCCCACAGCTCGTTAGGTTCATTGGTGACTCTCAATTGCCCGTAGATGTGATTGTGAGTGTGAAAGGTTGTCTGTCTCTATGTGTCAGTCCTGTGATTGACTGGCGATCAGTCCAAGGTGTAACCCCGCCTCTCGCCCAATGACAGCTGGGATAGGCTCCACCCCCCCCCCCTGCGAACCTGAACAGGAAAAGCGGTGTAGATAATGGATGGATGGCATTTTGTTTTGTGGTTGTGAACAGTAGAGCTGGACTGTGGAAATGTTGGTATTAATGTATATGCCAATGACTACGATTTTGCACTACAGAAATGATACAGTACGGAGCCCTAAGCGAGTCGAGATCTGGAGAAAACAACCGGGAAATACTTGTTATCACAGGAAAATGGAGTAAATAAAATGTATGGATGCATGTCTAATTAGGGCTTCCGTACTGAAGATATGTTCAGTCACTTTTCTGTAGGAACAATGTCGTGGTAAATGTTTATGTAACAGTAGTTATTAAAGCAGTATGAAGCTGGCTCAGGTTGTGTGTGTGACGTGTGCGTAGTAGAGCTTCTAAAGAAAGCCTTGCTGAGCGAGTGAATGTTTGTGTGTCTTGAATGATTCAGGTCACAGTTACTCACTGCCTTCATTCAGTTGCGATGATAATACAAAATACTCATTCACACAACAGCTGCGACTCCGTATCTCAGTTCACTCTCTCCAACACTAAAACACTCTGCAGAATCTGCTGAGTGCAAATGATGTCCTTCCCTTGAAACAGATTTCATTTACACACAGAGGTCATGTCGGCATCCAGTTGCTCCCCTACAACATAACAAATAAATAGCTTTTGCACCATGTTAAAGACTAAATATTGAAACAACAATTTGAGTCAACAAATGAGCCTTAAAGGCTTATTCCGGATGTCCTTAACCAGTGGTTTTATAGTTACAGGCCCCTCACTCTAACCACTATGCCACCCTGAACTGAAAGGACGATATAGAACACAGTCTAACATATCTTAGGGTTATTGCAGTGTTTTCCCTTTGTCATCTCAGCAATACTTAGTAGGAACAGTACAACACTCAGGTGTGACAGCTGTGCTACTTAGAGAGAGAGTCACCTTTTATCACAGAGAGAGAGATTAGGACTCTGCAGGTTGTTAGTTAGCAATCAGAGTGGATTCAGTCCTCCAGTCTCTTTTATAATCGTGATTTTTTTTGCCTATTTGAAGAGTGACTCCACCTTAATCTCTTTCTCTCTCTGCGGTTTTACCTCATTTTAAGTTTACTCATGTTTGAGTGGAGTTAGAGACTCAACTTTTTCACTTTGCACCCTGTCTTCCTGCACAGCCTCCAGTGAAGGGGAAGATGGATGCGTCCTCTTCCCTTCTTACTTTGTTGTCCTCCTGAAGTCAATTGTTTTGTGAAAAATGGAACAAATATTTTACGGCAAAAAAAAGTTTTCCAGTTTTTCTTTGCAGGAATAGAAGTCAAACTCAGAGCCTGAACTTTCCACAAACTTCCAAGTGAATTTAGCTTCGGCTGTTTGAGCATATTTCTGCCTTTGTTTAAAGACTCTCATGTCAACATCACAGGACCAGTACGAGTGTAACCATAAAATATTGAAGCTGATGTTATTTATATAGGACATAATATTGTAAGGCTGGGTATAAATTCCTGTTTATGTTTGCTGTTGTTTTGCCGATGTTCATTGAGGGAGGCGTCCACCATAGTGGGTAATTAGTGGGTAAAATCTTTGTGGTGGACAGCAGCTCAGTCTGTAGGGACTTGGCTTGGGAACTAGAGGGTGGCCGGTTCAAGTCCCGGTATGGGCTAAGTATGGCATTGGGGCTGGTAGCTGGTTCCTTTCCTGGGCACTGTCAAGGTGCCCTTGAGCAAGGCACTGAATCCCCAACTGCTCAGGGTGCATGTCCATGTGCAGCCCCCTCACTCTGACATCTCTCCATTATTCCACTTGGTAATTAATAAAATACAAATTTAAAAAATCGGCATAGAAGTAGAGTCAGGTGAGGGAAGAGGGAGTTATTGTGATAAAGCAGTAGTTCGGCGTTCTGGGGAGAAGAAGATGCACGTTGAGCAAGCGAGAGCTGTGAGTGAGAAAAGCAGTTAGCCAATCTGTTGTTGTTTTTCCGGAGACACCTCAAGGTCAGCTGTTGCTGCGACAAGGAAGTAAATCTGGGCTCTGTTGAGCTCGCAACACACAGCACCTCTTCCTCATTCTTCCTTCGTACATCTAGCTACCACGCAGCGTGACAATATACACAATTTTATAACAAGTCGCATTTGTTTTTGTTTCTTAGTTCCACACTTTTTACTTCATGTAATTGTCTAGCAGTGGGTTAGCTGTGGCTCGCTCAAGCTACAATCAGCTGTATTCATTATCATTAAAAATCCACTTGGCAAAATGAAATTATGAAATTGATTAATATGAATCATTTTTTGAATAAATAACCTCCCTAGAAAACAGTTCATTCTTATCACTCAGTTTCTTAATGACAAACACCTCTGTACATAAATAAAACATGGTTTATTTTGCTGTAATGAGTTAATTGAAACTTCTTCATTTGGCTCTTCCTTTAATTTACAATCGCTCTTTATTTAGAAGCAATTTAATCGAAAATACAAAAGTTCCTTTTTGTCATGTTTTGTTTTTATAATTACGAGGACGTGTAAAGAGCTGTTTTATTGTTTTTCTATGATTGTTAAGGACGGATGTTTTCATCAGCAGCAAACAAATAAACTCTTCTTTGTTTTTGCAAAAACAATGTGTTTGTCATTCAGTGTCACTGCTCTGCAGTACATTTACTCTTTAATGGAACTGCCGATCTTTGTTGCTGTCTCTTAGATTTTATTTATTTAAATCATATTCATCTGGATTTTGGCTGCTTTAAAAGAAACAGACAAAAAAGCAGCAGCATGCACTCCTCTCATATTCCATTTAAGAATCTTAACATGGACTGTAAAGACTGATCATTCTTCCAAAAACAGTGATTAAAAAAATAACATCTTGTGTCCTTCTGTCTCATTCTCTCCCTCCATCAGGAAAATCAAGACCAACTACTTCATCGTGTCTCTGGCCTTTGCCGACCTGCTGGTGTCGGTGCTGGTGATGCCGTTTGGTGCCATCGAGCTGGTCCACCAGCACTGGATCTATGGCGAGACCTTCTGCCTGGTCCGGACCTCGCTGGACGTCCTGCTGACCACAGCGTCCATCCTGCACCTGTGCTGCATCGCCCTGGACAGGTCAGACATAGTGCCTTTATTTGGGTTGGTTTGTGTGTTTGACTTGGCATGCAGCCTGCACATGTTTACATTTTTATACTTTTATACTATAACGGCTGGTTTTGCCTCATGTTTTCTCCCTTCAATTACAGAGGGCAGCATATTTTTACAATGTTATATTGTTTGGGTGTTTCACTTGAAAGAATAGCTTTCTATTCTGTGTTTCTGATGTAAATGATGTTTCTTTATTATTGCACTACAAAGGTGAGAGGCTTGTCTTTATGTAGGCAATACTCTTAACGCTCTGTGTGTAGGTCTTGTGTGTGTGGAGGCGCTGCTGATGCAGTGTGCCTAAATCTTTGTTGTTTGGTGTTTGGAAAGGACCTACAGCATTTGCAGATGCTTTCGCTTACACAGTTCTTCCTATGCCTGTTTTACACCATGAACAGTGTCGATAAATAACCCACAGTAGTCTGCTGTTAACAACAGCATCTGACTGTCCACCATCTCCAGCTACCAGGTTCAAACATCACAGATGCACAATCTGCAACATTACGTTGGACAGGTGTGAGGCCTATACAGGCTCTTTGTGTGTGACGTGGTGTTGTCGCAGGTCAGGGAGGTGATGCAGGGACTGAATCAGATTTACCGCCTTTGGGATGGAGTGTAGATGAAGTGTCCAAGATTAATGGTGAGGATCTACAAGAAAACGTACTGTGTCTGTTCACCCAAACGCACAGAAAACATACGTCTTTCCCTTCCCCAAGTGTTCTCTTGACTTGTTTTGTTTATTGAAAGGGTAGAAAATACTGAAAAGTTGCCCACAACCTTAGCAAACCACTAAAGTTAAAAACAAACACACCACAAAAGTAGGACCAGTGCTGAAACACAAGTCTGTGAATCTCTAATAATGATATTCAGCTGCAGAGTGCTATACAGTGTTGTCTGCTTCAAGCAAAGCCCTTCATTTTGACAGCTCTGATATTAACTGGAGGGAGAGGACTTGGAGACTGATTGTGCACAAATTGTGTCAGAATGCAGAGCAGATAACTTGTTGTATTTCCTCTGCAGCCGGACTGATTTCATTTATTTCAACAAAGTAGACTAAAAAAGACGTTGGCATTTAAAGCACCTGGCAAAATTCAGCTCTGCAGCAGACATGCAGACGATTCAACCTGCAAGAGAGCACGGTGACAGTTATTCCTTCAGGCTCCCTATGCTGTTTATGCGTCAGAATAAATGATGCTTTCTGATTACGGAGCTTTTCTTCCCCTCGTGCTGATGCACAGCCGCGTGCATTCTGAAGAGAACTGACCCTCTAGAGTCTGTCAGGGTCCGCAGGCTACGACTTTGTTATAGGAAGCAAGTCACGATCAATGAGCTGGCTCCATGACCTCTTGCTAGTTCATTACTTAGCTTGCAATGGGTTCGCTTTGTTAGCAGGTTAGCTGGGTCACCCCTGTTACCAGACCCCTATGTTCTGTGACATTAAGATTAGTTACAAAAGGATAAATGGACACTTCAGTGCAGTTTGAATGGGAAAGGATCCGTTCAGTGTGGAGATACCTTTATCTTAAGTCCAAGTGTCTTGCCTGCTTATTTAATAATAATAATAATAATAACTTAGATTAACTCTTACTATTACTACGATTTATATAGCGGCATTCAAGAAACTCAAGGTTGCTTTACATGGGAGTTCAAACTAAAACAAATAAACACAAGTACTAAGAAAGAAAGCACAGTGAGCTGGGGAACGCTTGTTATTGAAAACGAGGTTTTGAACAGGTTTTTAAATGACTGATTGCTTGTTGCGTTGCAGATCTCAATAGGGAGAGAGTTATAGAGGGCGGGGGCCACCACACTGAAGGCTCAGACCCCAAAAGTCAGCAGGCAGGTGTGGGGAATGGTGAGCAGGCCCGTGTCTGAGGACTGCAGATTCCAGGATGGGGTACAGGGGTGGAGGAGGTCAGAAAGGTACTGTGGGGCCAGGGCATGTCGGGATTTGTAGGTGAGAAGAAGGATTTTAAAGGAGATGCAGGACCTGACCGGGAGCCAGTGAAGGTGGATGAGGGTGGGGGTGATGTGTTGCCAGAGCAGGTGCGGGTCAGAACCCTGGCAGCACAGTTCTGCACATGAGCGCCTCGTGTTTTTCCGCTGTGTGCGGCTCGTGTTTTTGGGGAAACGCTCTGAGTGCCTCGAGTTGAAAAAACTTCAACTCACAGCAGAAAAGCACCCAGCGTCATTGCGTCGTTTTTCTCATTGTCCAATCGGATGAATGGAGAGGCGGGCCTTCTGTCGCCGTGTTTCCTCTTTCTCATGTACCCACACGGATCTCTGTTTCCCTGTGTTTAACGTATTTAGGATCAGCCTCTCCCCCTCCATCAAAGCCAGAGCAAGAGCCCTCCGCCGTCCATTTTTTAATACAGATATAACTAATCTGTTGAACACAAAGTTAAGTATTTTAGCCAAAATAAATGGAAGATCTGTCAGTTTACAAAATAACAGTTAGGTTAATCTCAGCTAATGATTCGGTGGTTGCCTTAACAACAGAAAAAGGCCGCAGGCTTCAACAGAAAAGGCAGTGCTTTTTTATGGACATTCATCATGAACTGGCTATCATGAATATAAAACATTATAAGTGCACCATGTGTCTTCATTGAATAATGATTTGTCTGTTTGTGTGTAAATGTAACCAACATTAGGTTGTTTGTTAGCAAACTGTCACTGCAAACTCTCTGCAGATGCTAATATGCAGAGAAGATGAGACGGCTTTCCACAGAAGGTTCACCATCTCCAGAAAGAGATGCTCACAATGCTACTGCTCCTATGGCTTACATAAGAACAACACTTCTGAAAGTAAGCTAAATGTTTATGGGCAGCTATTGTATGGCTCGGTCTGAGCCCATTTATACAGCCAGAGCACAACACCGTACAAAACAGTCGGGATAGATTTGTTGAAAATTGAAAACAAGTTTATACTCCACCTATCAGGGTCCAGATTTTGGGCTTGGAAAATATGGACACTCTGCGCCGGTCGATAAATAAACTGTGACTTGTTTGGGGAGTTTCTCTGATACATTTTTCTTGGAGTCTCTGGTGTGTTGATGCTGAGGGCTTGGCAGCCGGTGATGTGAGAAAATCAGACCAGATAGAGTAAACCTTATCATCGAGACAGCTGGATTAAACTTCACTTTAACGCCACAAAGGCCAAATTGAAAAGGATGTGAGCTGAAGTCAAAGTCTTATCACTGGTTTAACACACATGCTGATCCGTGTTGTAAGCCATAAAAACATTGAAAATGCGGATCAAATGTTTTGTGTTGGAGTTAATGAAAAATGTGGCCGCCCTGATTGTAATCTCGGGACCGAGCATCACTCCGGCTGGATGCTGAGGGAATATTATGCTGTGATTTTATCATTATTAATGCTAATCATGTCGTTTTCAACAATAACAACACATGTAACAATCTGGAGGACTGCAAACTTGACCTCTACGACCTCTCACTGACGCATTTACACTAATATAACATTCACAATTGTTATATGTGTATTTTAATGTAAATACTCCACAAACACAGGATCATATTCCAAACGAGACAAAGCTTCAGATGCACAGCTCAGCAGCTGAAGGAGGAAATGGTTCCTTCATTCAATTATGAGTCCGGAGGAGCTTAGTTCTCTTCTATACATCCAGCTGCCTCTGCATCCTGCAGCCTCCATTTACAATTCACAGCGAGGCAATTAGAGCCCTCATTACCCCCATTGTGCTCCTGTCCCCACTGAATCATATCACACCCCCTAACCTCCTCTTCTTCTTTGTTGTTGATTTTGACGGTTCTCTTAAGAACATTATTGCAGACGCCGGTGCACTTCCCTTCATTTTAACTTCTTGCTGCTTGAAAGATGCTGATAATAAGACTAGTTTAATAAGAAGCCCCGGCTTTGGTATGCAGCATTGTCTTATCTGTGTCTTGTTGATTGTCTAATGTGCTCTCAGTTATACTGACTACACTGAATTATTGGACGTGCAACAAGCACTAAAGAGCAACTCCACTCGTGTTATATAAAATGCTCTGCTTGAAATTAAATTGTGTCTGATATGTTTATTTCTGCAAAATATGTTTAATTACCTCATAAAAGATCTTCCCAAGGCATCTCCTCCTTTTGCCTCATTAAAAATGTCCAAATCTGCATCGTGGGCAGAAATGTTAACGTTAGTAGTCAGTAGTGAGTTTGTAAAAATTACGATGGTGGTTACAGCTGGCTCGCGCATCGCTGAAGTGGTTGCCATAGGTTGCACATAACAATATGCAGAGCGTCACCCCATCCATTAACGGGATTGGCTCCTTAGGTTTGTGACGTCTCAAACCTGCCAGTCTGAAAACGTGTTGTTCAGCCCGTCCTTGGTACACTGCAGTTTAAAAGCAGACAGGCCCAGCCATGGAGATGACTACTGATGTTGATATGTCTTGTAACTCATGAAGAACACCACATGGAGATGTTTAAGAGGTTAAACACTGGATTTTCACTGGAGGGGGGCTTTAAAACTTGGTTAACGTTGCAAAAGGGACTTTTGTTATGTTTAGGGGAGGTTAGGTAAATATTTACTGTAACTAACATGACACTAGATGGGCACCCACAGCCTTATATTTTGAAGTGCTGGGCCTCTTACTGAGCTGCCGTATTTGATGACTGGGGAGTCACAAAGAGCTTCTCTCATCATCTGAAGTGTTTTAATGCATCAAATAACTGTCAGACTGTAATTATAGGCTGTCAGACGACGTTAGATGAAGTTTGTGGATATATTAAAAGCACCAGACCGACTGACACACAGAGAGACTTAAAGTGCGTCCTCGTGTGAAACTGCAGGATGAGACCAAGAATTAATGAAAGTGTCACTCAGTCAGCTGCAGCAACACGCAGCAGAGAGTCTGGAGTCCCTCATGGCACAAAGCGCAGATTAAGTGTGTGTATTTGTGTTCTGCTGGATATTTAAAAATGTTCAACAAACACATAAAACCCTCGCATTCTGCAGAACAACATAAACAAAGGCACCACAGATTAAAAGAAGCATGGGCAGATTTTACACTGGATTTGTCGCTAATCCTCCTTCATTACCAAAATTCTGAACCAGAACGTCTTCTGTGTTGTGGGTGAGATAAACACAATCACAGCGACACACAAACAAAAGATTTAGAGCACAGAGAAAGAAAGACGTATTCGGTGTTATTCTGTTTTCTGTCTGAGTAAGGTACAGTTTGCATGCACCATCATATGACATATTTGGAAGCCCAGAACAACTACAGGCTTTTCAGCTCGGATTTAGAGCCTCAAACTAGCTGCAAAACTGTGCATGAGGCGCTGTCAGCACGGCTCAGCGTGCAAGAGAGCTCAGCTTTGTTGGTCAGTGTAGCAAGCACTAAAGAATTTATTGCTTAAATTTACAACATCTACCTTTTACCTCACTCAAAAATACATTCACACACCTACAAATCCAACCCTAAATACCTGATAGGTAATACTCTTACTTATAAAAAGACCACTGTTCTGTCTGTTGTAACATCTTTAAGGAGAGTCCTATAACTGCAGAATGTCATTTGTAAATTTATTTACAGATTTTTTCCCTTGTCTGAAAACATGCAGAGAAGTTTAGGTAAAGTTTGCACATCTGTCTGTTTCAAACAAGTTCCACCAACCTGAGGGATAAGCCAACCTCTAAGTCACCTTAGTGGCGAAACCCAGGGGAAAACAGCACAGACACTCCTCGCTGCTCTCACAGCGTGCTGCTGTAAGCACACAGGCGTAATTAAAAGTGACTGCGATGAGAAGGATCATAATTTCTGTCAACTTAAAGCTTCAACCGGGCAAAATAACACTGTGAAAACTGAAACTGGAACATGACAGGGACATCTCCAACCCTGCCCAGAATGAGTGTTTCATCCTTGCAAGGTTTTTGCCTCCCCTGCAATTTCTAAGGGACATGCTTATGGATTGTTTTTTTACTGCTCTGAAATTGATGGAATTAAAATAAATAGGCGTCTGTAAGAAAAGATTCTAGAACTGTCTTGAGAAAATAATAGTATGCATGATTTATGGAAGACAGATCTTCAACCTGGAAGGGCAGAACCTCCCAGACAGTTCATGTTTAGAGCTCATGTAAGGTCACGGTGTTGGGTCGAAGCTCTGCCAATCATGGTAAAACAGACGTGTGAGGCAGTTCTGCCCCAGAGACCCAAGTCAGGTCAAAACAGTCTAATTAGAGGCACTGAGTTTCTCCTTAGGAACATCGGCCTCGGGGGAGGGCACCTTGACTGTACAGGAAGTGAAGAGGATGGGATTTCCTTAGACAGTTCAGGGCCGTAACAGTCATGTAAAGCTATTGATATAGTGTATTTTAGCTCTTTAAACATCGACAGAGTGCAGGCTTTTGCAGTTGTACAAAGTGGCCCACGATTTAAAAAAATCTGACCTAGAATCAGCTCTTGCAATAATCGTATGACACTGTGCTCTAGCTCATTGTTTTGACATGTTAAAGTATAAAGAGCTCCAGAGTCTGCTTGGGGTGTTGGTCAGAAGAGCTGGATGGGTCAAGCTAATTAAGAGCAGTCCTCCTTCAGTGTTGCATCTCTCAAGTAGTTTTGATGCCCAAACGTAACCAAACATTTTCACAAGGTTAACCACATGCTTATTATTGTTGCACGTCCAAAACTCAAAAAAAGTAAATGTGTCTCAGTAAGTTTTACAATGTGTCTCATTCAATGTCTGTATATAAAGATGGACGACGCGTCTCCTTCTGCTCCCATTGTACGAAAGTGATGCCAAAATAGCCCCTGTGATAGGCGCTGCCATCTTGCGATGGTGACGTCACTTGGAGCCAGAGTCCACGCAGTAGAGATCGGCGGGTGGCGCTGCCGTAGCCACTTTCGCTAACCCAAACACACACTTAACTCACCGAAAAGCAGCAAGGATCTCGCTCGCCTACGTGTTTAACAGCAGAACAGCTTCTTGTGTTGGTCTGAGGTTAACGTTCGCAGGTATGTAAACTTCAATGACTGTAGTGATTGTTTTTGTTACGTCTCCTCTCGCCGTTCGTCCTCCACTCTGCTAATCCAGAACAGATCGGCTGCAGAAGCCAGATTTGTCAAAAGAGCTGTCAATCATCATCTTGACAGCATCAAATAACTAATTAAAAATAAACTTGTCAGAAAAATGAACACTTGGACGTAAATCAGCATGATAATAACTAGCTAAAATGACAGAAACCATGTTTGAGAAAAATGTATTTGACGTGTATTTTGATTTTATAGTTTGACTCATGTCCCATCTGTTTACATGGAGGAGGCGGGCTTTATGACCTATACTGCAGCCAGTCAGCAGGGGGCGACAGAGAGGGTTTGGCTTCACTTTAAGGGAGCTGTCATGCCGTCCATCTTTTTATACAGTCTGTGGTCTAATTGGACATTGGTTATTTGCCATTGGTAATTGGGTCGTTTTATTTTGAAAGTCTAACTGCAGTTTGCAAATGATTAATGGTAAGTTTATCGAGGAGACCTGCACGTGCAATACTTATTTTGGAGCTTAAGACCACTGATCCACTGCTGTAGTTGATGAGCTTGAGTGAGAACGTATTGTCAACAGACACGTCAGAGTTACTAAAGAAGCTGTTGTAAAATCAGTCATCAACAAACAGACACATTACAGCAGCAGTGCAGATGTTGGCAGCAAGGGTTTTTTTTTTCATTGGCACCACAAGAAGCTGAGAAACAAAAGGATGGAGAACAAAACTAAGGAAACAATTGGCTGCAGAAAAGCAACATGGTAAAGATTAAAAAGACACGAGAGAGAGAGATTGGAAAAGTTTTGCTAAGACGATGTTTGAAAGAGAAAAGTTAGACTCAGGGAAACAAGAGAGATTAACGATCAGTTCTTCTTTCAGTGAGAAAAACAGCAAAGATACAATTGCAGATCAAAATGTGAAGATAAGAGCACCTCCTGGACTCACAAAGAGTTATTGAATGTGTAGACAAAAGTTCAAGGCACCTACTTTTTGAACAATTAAAATGCCTGAGTTTGTATTGAGGTCTACATGTCTAAGCTTGGACAATAAAGACATTTTAATTGTACAAGAAGACTTGGTGTCTTTGATTTGAAAGATACGGCTGTGTTGTTCTGGTTGTCTTTAAAAATGGGACTTTCTGAAAGCGTTAACCGATCTGTGATTGTAAGGTCAAACATTCTTGTTAAATAATAGAAAACATTGATGTTGTTTTCCATTTGTTTCACTGATTTCTTGGATTTCCTTTCCAGGAAAACAGACATCCTTGACTTTATGTTTGCAAGTCAAAGGCTGCACAAGTATGAGGCCTTCCATCAGCCCTCATCAAACCTTTATGAAGGTGTTCCTCGAGGATTACACTTTTGGTGCAAGCTGCAAATGCATTTTCTCCTGAACTTCTCTCATGAAAAGACTCTTTGAAGAACTTTATTTTTGGCCCCATTTGATTCCTCAAAGTGAGAAGCTGTATAGAAAACAAAAAGTATAACAGGAAGTTACAAAAGAAACTCTTTCTTTCCTCAACCTTCAAGTTTTAATGCTTGACTTTCATGGAAAGGAAGGTTGGTGGTAAGTAACAAAGATTTCCCTCCTTTACTTTCTACCCTGAAGAAGTCCTGAATCAAGGCGAAGAACCCCCGCTCACATCAAGGCAACAACCTCATCGTCCTGCTGATCCGCTCCCTGTGGGAATGTTGGAGAATGTTTTAATCTTAAAGCAGGATGTTTCTTAAAAGCAGCTTGGTGTCCAGGTAACCTTTGTGGCCAGAGAAGGTTAAACAGTTGAGATGGAGCTGGCCTGTGAAATGTAGTTTTTGAGCATGGTAAGAAAGGCCTGCTTTTTGTGTGCTCACCTCTGAGGTCAGGCAGGACTGAAGTTCAAAGACTTGGCCTCCAGACAGCTTGTGGCATTTTGCATTTTAGCTGCTGATGGCCTCTGGTTCACAGAGAGAAGAAACAGCATCTCATCAGAGACCAGACCTCTGCTGCTGTTCGTGCATTAGAGAAAAACTAAGCTGAAAACTGCCCACGCAGATGGACACACAAAGCATGCATTTAGACGTGCAGGAGCGAACACATAGCGTCATGTATCTTAATGTTGTTCAGCTGTTCTCTTTCTTTAATGCCCGAGTGCGACTTTACTGTCTGTGTCTCTACATCCACGTCTTTGTGGAACATAAACAAAGTGATTGTTGGATTTTAAAATTTTAGATATTTAATTGTTGTTGAAGCATAAAGCTGCCCTCCTCGCTTCTTTAGCAACTTTATGACACTGGATCGAGTCGAAGATACAGCCATGGCAAATTAATATGATGGACTTTTGGATGTGGTTATTTGTTGCTTGAAGTGCTAATCTCAAAGATTTCAGTTCTGTTCTCTTTGGCGGCACCAGATATCCAGACAGTGCTGCATGTGTGACGTCCACGGTTGGCTCCGCTTGTAACTCTTGATTTTCCTGGCTGACGGTCGCTTTCCTTTTCAGACTGTTTGCTTCATCTGAGCGTCGAGTTTGTTTCTTTTTCTTTGGATTTTCACTTCTTGGTGAAGTTGTATCTGTAGTCATCCATCTTTTCTTTGTTTGTTCAGCCATAGTAGATTACTGTTTACTCGCAACACTTGCAGAGACCGGAGAGGCAGCTGCTTAGCTCCGCCTACTCTCTCTGGCAGACCGACCACTGCTGGGTGAAGTCGCACCAGACAGCCAGTCTGTAATACTGCAAATGCAAAGGCTTTCATCAGCGGGCCATAGGCTCAATCACCATTGTGTTACTTCATTCTGATATTTAGTGACTTAACAGACGTTTATTTAAATGAAAATCTTTAAGATTATCGCTTTAAACAAAATGCTGATGGTTTTGTTGAACAGCCCCTCCCCTCACACCTTTCTGACACTACAATTGGGAGTGCTGTGTCCAATTATTTTTACTTTATCACATTGAAATCTGACAAACAATTCATGCAGATATTAGATTTGATTGTAAGCCTTGAGTTTTTGCAGCTGCCTCAAAACATTGGGCAGAAAGGATCTGTGGGCAGAAACAGACTCAAACCAACGCGTGCATGAAAAAGCTTCAGTATTTGGTGACCTGGGATAGAATCGTGTGGTCGCTGGCTATTGTAAATAAAGTCTCATTATCCTTCTAAATTGAGTTAAATGAGTTACCTCCAATAAAGAGACAGTGCTGTTCTCTACAACAGCAAACCAGCATCTTGATCATTTTAAGAGATTCACTTATTTTTCACAAACAATCAATACCAGGACTGTGACACTATGGTCAGCTTGGGTGTGAACCTGCAAAATGTTTTGACAAAAGGAACCGCTCTTAAAACACAAACAGAACAAAAGGTTTGTGGTGACGACTGAGTCAAAGAATGAAGGAGAGATCCGCTCCAACGTGTTTTTGTTTTTCGAGGACGAGGAGAGGGGACGGACACAAAGGATGATGATGACATGTGTAGCTTCCAGCATCATGAATAAAAAAAGCTTTCATGAAAAAGAGAAAAATGAAAATAAAAGTATTTTCTCTGAAAGAAAACATCTGCTGAGCGAATCCCCGGAGGAGAAGGAGCGTAAACACAGAAGGAAGCAATGAGAAACTTCTGGATACCTAAAAAATATGACATTAGAAAGAAAAGTTCACAAAAACAAAACACTTCGATCACATTTCTACCTGCACATAAACACTGTCATCCAACATTTTATCGCTGTCAAACACTGTCACTGAATTCAATATTTCGTGACCCAAAGCGAACGCTCTGTCGAGCTGCTGACGGAGCGTTACCGACACAACATGGCGCAAACATCAATGGAAAAAAGGCCGGATTGCTTGTGTCGGGACACACAGGGTCTGTCATGTTTGTGGTGTTAGTGGCGGCCATCTTTTTCCTTGGAGCAGTATTTTAATCATTTTGATTCTGTCAGCTGTTTCAGCCAAAGATTTTATCTTTTCAGCCAAGAACCTGCTCACTAACTGCCATTTAATCTATTAGGTGTTTCTTATCAGTGTTATTTCTTCTTGAGGGAGTTTTGGCGAGCTGCTCTTGTTTATTTTCTTGGAGAAAAATCAATTTCTTTTATTAATTTCGAAAAGCTGTTTTACAAGGGCCTTTTTTTCTCCAAGAAAAACAAACTTAATGAGCAATTTATTCATGGTTCTGCTTGGGGACATTTTGCCACACAGATAGGAGGACGGGTATGAAGATAAGCCACTTAATACTTTGCATGTTTTTACTGTTATTAAAGTATTTAGAATTTAAATTAATAAGATACCCACAATGACCTGTTCAGAAATCAGAACTTAGTGGGACTTTGACTTGACTTAGGACTTAGTCTCTTACTTTAGACTTACTCTGTTTTCGTCAGAATCAATAATAAAGTAATTTTTTCCACAACACACATGCATGTTGTATCTGGACTCTGCTGAATCAATAAGTAGACCAGGATTTTTTAAAACATGCCTGAAAGACAGGCATAGTATGAGAGGACAGTAGCAGAGCAGCTGCAGCAGCTTGAGTAATTCGATGCATTCAGACACGGCATTAAGTGTTAGTCACCTGCATTTTGGCGGCACTCAGAACTTAACTATCTCTGTAGTTCTAACTCGCACAGGCTCCGCCCTCTACTGGACTCTACGGGTACTGCTCTCCTCCAACCACACGCACGTATTCGCCCACTGAACTTCTGCATGAACGTAGCCAGCCCATCAGGGCGTGTCGAGTACGTGTGTCTCTCACAGTGTAAAGGCAGCACACACCGCTGCCTGCTATCCTTTTCTCTTCAGCGAGCGTTGATTGGCCCACTGTCAAGTGACCTTTGCCGGTCAGGGTCAGTGTGGAAGGCACGATGGCTTAGTCACGACAGGGCGTTCATGCATCAGGGCTCCACCCACTGTACCCACTGAGTCCAGTAGAGGGCGGAGCCTGTGTGAGATAGAACACAGGTTATGTATTATAACCATAGTTCTATAAGTGGAGCCCTCTACCAAGTGACCCTGTCGCTCCTGCAACACTCACTGAAGAGGGTGTAGTGTGTGGTTGGAGGAGAGTAGCAGGCTACCCATAGAGTCCAGTAGAGGGCGGAGCCTGTGTGAGATAGAACTGGGGTTATAATATGTAACCTTCGTTATATGTGTAAGTCATAAGAAAGTGAACATAAAGTCTAAAAATGTGCTTTGTGTTGTGGTGAACAAGAGCCATTCACCGAATTCAAATGGCGGCCATTTTTCTCTGACATCACTCACAGGGTGCAAAGTTGTATTAATGCCACACTACTGTGTTTAACATTTAATAATCAGAGTTAATCTGACAAATCATTTCACCTTCTTCCCCATTGTTGAGCTACTGAAAGGACCATGGCTGTGAAAAACCCGGAGGGACCAGCAACGTTAGCATACAGCCTACAGTTAGCATACAGCCTACAGTTAGCATACATGATGTGCAAGGAAAGGCATAAATCGTAGCTGATGCTTATGTTAGTTAGGAAGCGGTTGAAAGCTAATGCCAACTGTTGTCTTGATGTAGCTGATGGGTTAACAAATATGTTGTTTGGTTTTCAAATTTTCCTTCTCCATAGTTTTTCGGTTTCCTGTCAATCAGGAAGTACAAGTTGGAAACATCAGAATAACATTATCGTTATATGATAACAGCATTTGACCTCCTCTGTGGATGTGTGGGAGTTTTGTTACAACTTTTTCCAGCAGACATTTTGACTTTTTAAGACAAAGCACAGGTGTTAACTATAACCATCCAGTCGTGCAGGCACAATACCTGGACTCAAAATCAATTGCAGCAACAAAGTGCTACATTTTTTCCTCTGAGTCTCAGCTTCTCGTAACCGTTTGTCCCTTCAGACCTTGACGCAGGTCAGAGGTCACATAAAAACATCGAACACTGAAAACATTGAATTGAGAATAAAGAAAGGATGTCTGAGAACAGAGAAAAGAGGCAGCTTGAAACATCACTTGATGTTCTTAGTGTGCAGAAAAGAAACATCCTCCGGTGAATTTCTGCTTGAGGAACTTGGCTGATAGACAACACAAGCGTGTGTATGTGACACAAAAACAGAAAGAAAAGAGAGGAACACTGAGAGAAAGGGAGGGGAAATGGAGAAGAAAACAGAGAACATTAAATATAAGTGAACAGCTGCAGGGTAGAGCTTCTCATTCATTCGCTGTAAGCTGAAGATGCAGAAAAGGGCTGAATGGAAATGTGACTAAAAATACCAGAGCCGCCACAAAGAGGATGCTGCAATGAATCAGTGAAGAGGCTGACAGAGACAAGGAGGTTAAGACGGAGACAGAAACACAGGAAACTTGGAGAGTTGGATGCAGTGATAGTGGTACAATATCTCATATGGGCTTAAAGATATTAAGATAGATGATTTTAGAGCTTGTTGTCAAACCCAATAATTATTTGACTGAATTTTGTAGGTATAACCGGTGCATTATTTGTGTGCAGGATGGATGCAGCACTGTGTCTGAGGAAATAATGTTAAATGCAACATGTTTAACACTAAATGGTCTTAATTTATAACCTACTTACACCTATGATCACGCTCTTTTATCCCAGCTGTTTCAAACTAAATTTTATTTCATTTTAAATCCAAAGTTTTGCTGTTGCTGACTCTTAACGAGCACATTTAAAGCCGTATTAGGAAGCAGGAAAGGTAGACAGCTGTTCCAATTTCAAAGCATGTTAGTTGGTTAATTTGATTTGATGTCATTTACATTTACAGAACGTTAGGCATCTGCACATTTAAACACGATGAGGAGAGTTAGTGCAGAAAGGAAGAGTGCTGTAAAAAGGAAAATAAATACAAAGAGGAGATTAGAGTAAACGGAGAATAGTATTAATATCACAGTTAAAGACTCATTTACTGAAGAGGCAAACACATGGCAGAAGGAAACTGAGCGAGGCCCGGTGAGAGACAAAAGGTTGAAGCTATCGAGTCATTGAATCCAAGAAGACAGATTGTGTTTCCTCTCAGAGGACAAACTGAGCCTTGACCTCGACAGCAACCCTTTAGAAGCCCTCTTACATAATATTTTACTTAATGGCCGCTTGCTGAGAGGTCTTCTTCGTATCACTTTGCTGCAGGAGACTCTCGTTTCATCTGTCCAAACCTGCCAGTGAGAATTACATGAATCTGAATTAAAGGGAGCAGATGCTGATGACTGACAGGATAGGGCACCGCTGTTTAGACAGTGTTATTAAGTTTTGACATGTGTCACTGAAGATGACCTTCTGACACAGTTTGTAGAGGCTGAAGCTGTGCTTATTTATACTTGACAGCCCCACTGTGTCATTAATTTCATGATTTATGTGGAGCTAGTTTTAAACCTGGTGGATGTCTCAAGTTAAATATTGAGGGTGGAAGATCTGAGCGGGTCAGTCTTTCTCGTTTTGAGATGAAGCCGAAACGTCCCGCAGCAGCAGCAGAATGTGGACGTTAAAACAAACAACATACTTTGGGTTTCTCAGAAACCAGCGTCCATATAAATAATGTCTGAATTAAAGCGTCAGAAATAAACAGAGGAACGTTCTGTACATCAAAAGGAAACAGGGACCATTTAAAGTGCTCGTGGTCAGAACACGCTGCCATTCAACCGTGCTCCGTCTGCTCCTAATCTACCCCAGGTTAATGTGTGTGTGCGCGAGTGTGTGTGTGCGCCTTTCTGCATCTATGCATACTATTGCTTCTTTGTATGTGTTTAAGCACGCATACTGTGCTTTTGTGCATGTGTGTGTGTTTGTGTGTATTCAGTCAAAGCAGGAATTCATGCCTGTGTTCGAGACGCTGGGGGGTTGTGTCATTCAGACTTCTGCGTCCACACTTAAAGAATCCATTTGCAACCTTTCAACACGACTATTTCAGCCATTCAAATAGAAAGGCTCTCTTGACCTTTCTTAATGCCACGGCACATGCAAACCACACACAGAATGCACGGCTTCTCTTCAAACTACTGATCCCTGTGAAATGCCACGCACCACAAACAGGTAATGAGGTGGGACCATAGCAGGGAGGCAGCAAAATATCAACAGTGACAGCCGATGGGATAAAGTGGATTAGCTCTAATACTGCTGCTGCAGAGCTCGGCGTTCGGTCGAGCCTCCGAGGATCAGCAAAGGTTAGAAAAATGTGCAAATTCAGCTGCTGTGGAGAGGATGAGTCTGGGAATGAGACGCTCAATGAGAGGAAAGCTGCAACTTTACTATTCAATATTATATAATCACTCTGATGATTAATCACATTTGGAAAAGGTCATTTTAAAGCTGTTTACATGTCTTTATGAGCAGCTTGGGAAAGAAGACTCAAATAACACCACCTTCAGCTCAACCTATCCAAGACTGAGCTCCGTCTCGGCCAGTCCCTCTGTGCAACCACAGATCAATATCCAGCTTGGACAAACTGAACTCGTGTGCGCAAAGTCTGCCCAAAACCTGGGCGTCATGATCGACGACCAGCTGACCTTTAAGGTTTAGGTGGCCTTGATTGCTCGGTCGCCCAACGGCTCTGCCACCAGGTGCAATTCAGGGTTCAATCTTGCACAAAGACACTTCGTCATGTGACTGTAGCTGTCAGGGATTGAACTCCCAACCTTCCGATTGAGAGACAACCAACTGTACCGCTGAGCCACAGCATGCACATTCAAACCTCTGCAGATGATCCAGAACGCAGCAGCAGGATTTATGAAAACAGCAAAAACAAGCGTTATAAAAGTGCAAAGAGGGGTAATTATTACCTGTCAGTTTGTTCTTTGGAATCTTTACCATCACCATGCAGCCTCTGCAACCCTTTAGTCCACTGAGGCTCATCCATGTTGCCTGATTTGAACTCTTCTACAGACTGTACGTGGTTGACAGCGTCCTTGAGCTTCTCCTTTGTTCTGGCAAAGCACTTTATACCGTTATCACTGTTATTAGATCCTAGAGTTTCACAACCAGTCATATCATGTCATTTCGAGCAAATCTCCACATAGCTTCAACCTAACAAGAGCTCTAATCAGCCGTGATTAACACCGACAGTATGTGGCTGGTTTTTAAACATGAGGGAGTACGTACAAGGTTTGTTTAACATGGATAAGAACCAAACATAATGTATTAAAGGGGAAGGTTAAGCAAAAGCAAGTTTATATGTTATGCACAGTTAATACACGAGGGTGATTTTAAAGTACTTTACATAATGCATGAAAACATTATAATGCAAATTAACAGACTAGAAACCTCTTAAAGGAAATTAAAGATGTAATCATATTTATTCATGTTTATTTTTACACGTTCAGTAAATAAGTAGAAAAGTAATAAAAACACAAGCGTGCATTAATTATTCAAACAAACTGTGTGCTGTGATCGCAGCGCTGTGTCCGATACACAAACAGGAAATCATAAACACAGTGAAGCATGACGTGGATGCTCGCAGATACGCTGCAAAGCCTCACACACACACACATACACACACACACACACACACACACACACACGCACACACACACACACACACACACACACACACACACGTAGACCCATTAGGTTAGAGGGTAATGGAGGTCTGAGTGGCTCGGTTGGTCGACTTCATCTGTTTCCTATCACACTGCAACAGACCTGAGCGCTCTGTGTCTGCACACACACACACACACACACAGTCATTGACCCAGGTGAAATTGCAGATGTGGGGGATTTGTTACAGTAAGCAATGCATCTGTCATTTGAGCTTTTCTATACACAGATTTATCTTTCTCTCTCTCTTTTCTGCCACTCGTTCTGTTTATTATCCTCCTCTTCCTGCTCCTGTTTCCTTCCCTCCTTCCCTTCCTTTGCTCCTTCCTTTTCCTCTCTCTGCCTTACTTTGTCTCTCCCATCCCTTCCGTTCCTTTTCTATCCCCTTCCTGCCTCTCTCTTCTTCCTCTCTCTCCCTCTCTCCGCTCTCATTCATCCTTTTTCTCTATCACCCCTGCGATCCATTCATGCAGTTCAGCGCCAGCGTCTCCTTAGCGGTATCACAGCCCGACACTGTGCTGTGAGTTCCTGCTGTCGTGTGCGATATCATGTTACACACACACACTCACTTTCTGGTGTCGGAGTCGGAGTGAATGTGTGACTCAGGCCTGTAAGTTATGAATGAAGCGAGTAAGATGTGGACATGCAAAGATGAATCTGAATGAAATGATTCAGTTATCTTGTTTCATGATGATGTTTTTATAACGGATCAGAGGAAACAAACCACTTTGTTTCACTTATTTAAAGACAAAAGGCGTCAAAGTCTAAACTGTTTGAGTTCTTGGCTTCAAAGAGAGAAAAATAGCATGCAAAGTAAAAGAGATCGGAAGAGAGTTGCAAGTCAGAGACAGATCTGGGTCAGAGAGAGTGGCAGAGATTTAAATACGTCCGTCTCAGGCTGCTGTTTGTAAGTTTGTAACAGTGAATGGAGATATGCTTAAAAGCTCACACATGTATATAAGTGGAGGATTGCTCAATGACTGCATACACATATGGACAACGCGTCTCCATCTGCTCTCATTGTACGAAATTGATGCCAAAATAGCCCCTGTGATAGGCGCTGCCATCTTGCGATGGTGACGTAATTTAGTGCCAGAGCTGCGCAGTAGAGATCGGCGGGTGGAGCCGCTGTAGCCACCACTAACCTAAACACACACTTCACTTACCATCAGCGTCTTTGTGCTGGTCTGAAGCGTTCACAGGTATGGAAACTTCAGTGACTGCAGTGATTGTTTTAGTTACGTTTCCTCCCGCCGTTCGTCCTCCACCAATTTGTCAACAGAGCTGTCAATCATCCTTTTTACAGCATCAAATAACTCAATGAAAGTAAACTTGTCAGAAAAATTAACACTTGGACATTAATTCAGCATGATAAGAACTAACTATAATGACAGAAACCATGTTTGAGAAAAATGTATTTGACGTGTATTTTGATTCTATAGTTTGACTCATGTCCCATCTGTTTACATGGAGGAGGCGGGCTTTATGACCTATACTGCAGCCAATCAGCAGGGGGCAACAGAGAGGGTTTGGCTTAGCTTGAGGGAGCTGTCATGTCGGCCATCTTTTTATACAGTCTGTGGTTCCATCAAGTTGGTCTTGATCAACTTTGTTCTGAATCCTCTGTTTGCAAACGCTGCTGGAGGTGAAATATAAACACTCCCCCAGTGCTAATAGCCTCCAAGCAACTATTTATGTAAAGAAACACACAATAAACACAGAAAAATATGATAAAGACGTCAAATAAGTGTCATTACTCCTGCAGGAGCATCACATCCTCAGCTTCGTGTCAGCTTTGTTCCACCTACTCTGAATCGTTGCCTCTTTGACCTTAAAGCACACATGACGTCCACAGAGGGACAAATCCACCGTAACTTACCTGCTAAATCATACGTTTGTGACAGTTAAAGAACGTGCTGCCGCCAGATGCAGCACACGATGTCATGAATTTGTAGCCCGCTTCTCCATCACTCTCTTGTCGGACTAATAACTGTCGTAGAGGACACGTAATAAGATGCTGCAGCTGACATCCTGTCTCCTGCAGCCATGCAGCAGCCAAGGCCAACTAACAATTTACTGAGTAACAGAGGAGGAAATGAGTCTGAGATAATGTCACAGCGCTTATTTGTCTCTCATCATCCTTCACTTTATTTTCAGATATTCGATTAGCTTTAGAAATAGGAAGGTGTTAAAGACTGCAGTTTTATAAAGGTGGGGTTAAGGCAAGAGAAGAACTAAGATATAATTGAGGTATTGTGGCAGAATAACTGTAGAGAAAAGTTAGAGCAACAAAAGATTAATAAGAGGTAGAGGGAGACAATGAGAGGGGGGTTGAGAGAAAGAGACAGAGCTGAATGTGAGGGAGACGTTTGATTTATTTAAATGTTGTAGTGCTTAATTGTTGGTGCTGAACATATTTTTGCAAATGCATTGGCAGCGAACACCCGCTTGTCCTGCCAAAGGAGCTAATTTAAAATGGAAGGAGAGGCAAAAACAGAGGGACTGAACACACCAGAAATAAACAAGCACTCCCACTGTGTCCCACTGTGCAACCAAACCTCATTTATAGCCCCGGTTATTGCAAGTTTTTAACAGAAATGTACAAATAAGAAACATCAGAGAATAAAAGAGAAGGGGTAACCATGAGGTGGAAGTGAAATCCGCTGCCGACATGTTATCTAGCATGTGATCTGCTGTGTATGAATGAGCCGATTCATACTTCTCTCCTCCGTCTGCAGGTACTACGCTATCTGCTGCAAGCCTTTGGTCTACACGAACAAGATGACGCCGATGCGAGTGGCTCTGATGATCGGAGGCTGCTGGGTTATTCCCACCTTCATCTCCTTCCTGCCCATCATGCAGGGCTGGAACAGCATCGGCATCGACCACCTGGTGAGTGTGCGCTTCACAGACTGTATACAAAAAGTGGACATAGGGGTGCGGGTTTAGCTCTGCCTTTAAATCACGCGTATACAGAGGCTACAGTCCTCGGCCCTTTGCTGCGTGTCGTCCACACTCTCTCTTCCCCTGTTTATGACACTATCCACCGTCCTATCTCCTTCAATAAATGTATAAAAATAGATAAATAAATAAAAAGTTTGGCATTTTCGCCATCGCCATTTTGATTTTTGGGAGCCAAAGTGACCATATTTTGGCAAAAGGATGGACTGCTACACCTCTGTCCTGGTTGGCAGGTCGCAATAGAAGCGATTTGTCGATAATAGCATAGCAACATCCACAATCACACCCTGCTTTAGATTCTATTCACTCCAAATGGGACCATGATTTATAAAAATAAACATCAAGCTGGATTAAAATAGACTTTAAACTTATTATCAAGACCTAAAACTTGTTAGTAAAATGTTAACGAAGGCAATTAATGAGGTGAGATTAATCAGACTTATTTGAGAAACCAGTAAAGGTGCCCCCTGCTGGCCAGTAGGAAGAATGCAGGTTTGAGGAAGGAAAATAAAAGTTACGTCCACTTGTTTTGCAGTCCTTGGTGTCATTTGTGTTTGTACACCAGAATACACCGGAGTTACATGCTGAGGACACCAAAACAATTTCACACCTCCACAGTGTATGCAGGTTTCTGGTTGTTGACTGCAAATTAGTTTCTTCAAGTAAGAAGATCGCAGAAAAACTGGAAAGATAGTCAAAAAACGTAGAACAATAAACACAGAACACACACACACACAAAAACAATTAGTGTCTACATGAGCTGAGAGGAGCATTGTTTATAACAAAGAGGAAATGCTGCATGTGTTGCTTTGCAAACAACATCAGCCACTCAGACACGGAGGCAGACAGACGAGTTCACTGACACCACAGACATGGAGTCGGCTGTTTCTTATTTCTGTGTGAAATGCAAAGTATGTAATGGGTGGGTTTTGTGAGTGTGAGGTTTGTTTCATGTGAAATAAGATGTACAAAAATGTCCATCGTGAGACATCCCAAAAGGACACAAGCTGAAGGTATTAGAACAGAGGTACCAGGGCTCAGAGGGAATGTGGCACACATGCGTGAAACAAGTTGGATAAAGGTGAAAGAAAGACAAATATTGAGTTTGGAGGGTCGCTCCTGACCTTTTAAACCTCTGCAATTTCACACAAGAGCCACTCAACATCACTTCAATCGCAGCTGAATCCTTTGAGAAAGATGCAAAAATATACTAAACACTAAATTCTGTTATTTTTCATGACTCTCCTCTAAACGTGTTTATTTCTCAGATACGTGCAATTTCATTCCCCTCAGGCCTCTAAATTCTTCAAATGAATAAATCCGAGTTGGAAAAAAAGTCACCCTCAGTTTGAACTGTTCAGAATTTCCACAGTAAAACAAGAACTTGTGGGAGGGGGTCACAAGAAATGGATTTTCTTCAAGGGTTCACAAGCAAAGAAAGTTAGAATAAAATCAATCACTACGTCCTCGGATCACGTCGATTACATAAAGTTTTTTTAAAAATCATTCAGAATAAAAGAGGTGGAACGCAGAGAAACGGGTTGAGAGGTCCTCATTACTATTTTTAAGAAAACCTCGAGGCAATCTCTGCAGCCTTTAACCTCTTACATCAAAATCTACACCAGAAACTTTTAGACCAGAAGCAGTTTATTATCTTGATTTGAGATTGAATTTGATCTTTCGTGCATTTTTCTATCAGGACATGTTTCTAAAGTCTGACATGTTTCATAATTTTATGTTTTTGTTTCGACACAACTCAAATCCTTTCACTCTGTAAGTCTGCTGCAATTAGAGAAGAAGCTGTTGCAGATCACATACAGACCCGTGTGTAGGGTCAGCCCTACACATGAGTCTGTGTGTGACTGACTGACTGACTGACTGACTGACTGAGTGAGTGAGTTATTGTACTTTCACAGCTGTAGAGAGAGTTGCGACATTGCAATGGTGGATCATGGAGCATATTGGACCTCCACTGACGCGACTCTCTGTCTATACGGCTCTGGATACTTTGTTCGGGGAGTAGGCGGGGCTGCTCCTCTGCTGCTCGTCCGCTGTCCTCACCTACATCGTCAGCGCGCACCTGCTTACAAACACCTCATAAGGACAGTCCTCGTAACACATCGCCCACAAAAGCGGACATTGACCTGATGCGGTCAGCCACATACGAGGTTCTGACCTGATGAAGATGAAGGCAAACAGTCTGAAAAGGAAAGCGACCGTCAGCGAGGAAAATCAAGAGTTACAACCGGAGCCAACTGTGGACGTCACACATGCAGCACTGTCCGGATATCTGGGCAGTGTGCGTCCGCTATTACAGCTTATTGAGAGAACGAAACTGAGATCTTCGAGATTACAACTTTAATATATTAATTCATTTTTCTCGAGCTTTGTTTTAGCTTTAATAAAGGTGATAAACATTTTGAATGCCATTTTAGTATTTTCATTTGAAACCCATTATTAAGGACTTTGTGTATTCAGTAGATTTATGCAGAGAGAGTGGTTTGACCTTTGCAAAAATTAACTACACAGTGAAATATTTCTGACAATCAAAATGAAATGGCCCGAGTACACAAATTATTTTCTTCATTTAAAAACTGAATTATGCTCCGTAGTTGATTTAGGGGAATAAATAATTCAGCACATGATTAAAAAAGGGTTAAGATACCAAAACTAAGCAGGCTGTGTGTTTGGATATTTCAAAACAGTTTTTTAAAAGTTTGTATTCTTACATGAATCATTAACGCGCCTCTTCAGCCATCAGATGCAAACTCATTACTTATCCTTAACTAGCAATCAGTTGACACTAATAAGGTGTAAAGACTGCAGAGTTTTCAACATGCATGTGAACTGTGAAGCTTCAAAGAGATTTTGAACAACATGCACATCATTTTCCAGAGATGAATCCCAATGAATATGAAATGGTGTCTGTAATGAAGGTGTCTGTAATGAAGGTGTTGTAAAGGCTCAGAAGATGATATAAAGGGAGAATAAGTGACAGCACCTGCTTCTAAGGTGCCCTTTGGCCTAAATCAACATGTGAAATTAATCTGCATCTCACAGTAAAGAACTGTTCGATTTACAGATAAAGCTATCTTTTGTCCCAGTTTGCATACTTAAACTCTTATCATAGTGTGCATTCATGCTGCAGAACAGGTGACCTCACTGCTCACATGTAAACACTGTGAGCCCATTCATGAAAACAATGTCAGCGTACACACGAGTGATCTCTGTATTATTCATCTCGTAGCCCTGAGCCGTAGTTTCCCTCAGAGATGAGATGATAGCGGAAGAAGAACGGGGCTGGGACGACTTCTCTGTGATAAATGGTGATGTACAGACCCCCCCCCCCTCTCCTCCTGTGTCCCCCTTTCTTTTACTACAGAGACTCAGACTGAGGAGAGCGTGGGATAAGTGGGTTGTTGTGAAGTCTGCAGGCGTTTCAGAGCTGTCCAGCAGCTTAACGCTTGTGGTTACTTTGGGATTTACTCCTACAAACTGTGTGTTCTCAAAATCCCACCTTTTGTGCCAGGATGTGCACGCATGATTGATTTATGGATTTTATGCATCCGCGCAATACTTCTCTGGTTCAGGGCAGCTGCATTTTAATTTAAATTTCATGAAAGCATGAAATAAAACACATTTCATTCGCCGCCTTCTGTCAGCCAAGAGCAAGATAGTGAGGTTACAGAAGGCAGTCTTTAAAGGCATTACGGTATTCCTGCTGGCAGCTGGTACCTTAAAGCCAGTGGCTTCACAACAGCAGAGTTTAAAGGCAAGGATCTTAAGTCGATGTTTGAAGGCCAGTCCAACAGTCCTTCAGTTCTTAAACAAAATCTAAATTCAAAATGTACTTAAATGAGATGTTATGGTTGAGGCTGTTCACTGATCTTACCTTTACCTATAAAAATGACTGCACAGTTTGTATACAGTATGCACAACAATATTAGACAGTCAGAGCAAATTCTGCTTCAGTTCACAATGTGGAAAGTTTCAGATAAAATGTGCTTCATGCTCTTGGTTGTGGCCCTGGATGCGTCAAACAATGCAGGACAAAAACTCAACCTTGGGTTATTATTCTGACTCACACTAAAGTTAACCATGTAGCTTTTGTGTCTTAACATACACAGACATTTTAACGTTTCCACCGTCCTGTTCAGGTAACATCTCCCCACCTGCGAGATTTCAGAGTGAGACTTCTCCTTGAGCGAGACTTCTGTTTCTGGTTAAACAAAAAGGATCTTACTCTTTAAAAGAAGAACGAGCTTTGTAAGGATCTTTTTCGCAAAAAGCAAACAGACCTTTTAACAGATGCTGGAGACTGCAAAGGGCGGCAGTGACAAAGCATCGATATCTGACCTGGGTTAACAACATTTTGCACGTTAAGAATACATTCATAGCATAATGCACGCAAATGTTGCATCATTTTTTATAATATACACTTTTTGTAAGATATTTTGTAACTATTTCGATGAATGGTTGCGCGTTTTTATTTCTGCTTACCATAGCTACAATCTTTCCTCAGATTTAAACATCTAGTCGGGTACTCTAAACGCTTAAACAGGCTACAAACACATTTGTTTTCTTTCTACTGCTTTTGTATACGATACAATAGTGCATGAAACATACAACAGCAATAATTCTGAATCGTGACTTGAAGTGATAATCTAACTGTCCTGTTTGATGGACTTCTTCTACCAGATCGAGCAGCGGCGTCACAGCGAGGACAGCAACTCCACGTCCTGTGTCTTCATGGTCAACAAGCCATACGCCCTCACCTGCTCTGTGGTGGCCTTCTACATCCCTCTGGTCCTCATGGTGCTGGCCTACCAGAGGATCTACGTCACAGCCCGGGCACACGCCCGGCAGATCAGCATACTGCAGCGGGCGGGGGGAGCCGGTACCAGTGCGGCAGACTCTGCTGATCACCAGAGAAACCACCGAATGCGGACAGAAACTAAAGCAGCAAAGATCCTGTGCATCATCATGGGCTGTTTCTGCCTCTGCTGGGCGCCTTTCTTCGTCACAAACGTGGTGGACCCTTTTATAGACTACACAGTGCCAGACCAGCTGTGGGCCGCCTGCCTCTGGCTGGGCTACATCAACTCCCTGCTGAACCCCATCCTCTACGCCTTCCTCAACAAGTCCTTCCGCCGTGCCTTCCTCATCATCCTCTGCTGCGGGAGGAAGAGGTGGCGCAGGTCGTCCATCCTGGGGTCCGGCGCTCCCTGCACAGCCACACAGATCAATGGATCCACACATGTACTCAAGTAAGTTTCTCTTAATCAGTTTGGTGTTTGGGTCCAGGCATGGAGCAGCACACCTTACCTTTCCCCCTTGGATGTGTAGCATTTATGTGGTGAATATTTTCACACAACTGGGCCCAAATGTTGTACAGACCTAAAGGTACGACATTGTATTTGGGTAAATCTTAAAACTCTTATCTGCTTCCTGAAGAACACATTTTTCCAACACATTTTTACACTCTTGCAGTTTTGCTTTGTCTCCTGCTTTGCCCTTCTGTGTCTAATCATGTCTGTGTATGGATGCTGCAGTAGTAATCTCTCAGAACGCAGAGGGAGCCGTTTGTCCTTCATCTGCCCTGTGTACAGTAATTACTGCACACATTTCCTGAATAATGTTCAGCGGGTCAAATGGCAAGTAGCAACAGCTCATTGTGATAAGAAGTGATTCATTTTCAGGTGTGTTCGTTGACTTGATCTCTGCAGATATCCTGCAGACCCCGTGTTCTCCAATGCACAGTCTGGACTCATTATTTCCTCGACCTATTCCTGTTTCTAAACATAGAGCACATGTTTCACTGCGATAAGAGTATGACGTTTATGTTATCTGGAGTTGCATCTTCATTTTTCCTCCTGCTCCGTCTCTTCGTCAGGATCTTATCTGTGTTCAATAATGATGGATGTAGAGCCGCAGCTTATTGTTCACAGGATCCTGGTTTGTGCTGGGAAGGTTAAATAATCACTCATGTATCTGACCACATTTGTATGCATGAATAATGATGGTACAATGCCCTGTGACCCCAGTATGAGTCACTTGCACTTGCCTCCACTCCTCTTTTCTCGTCCCCTGCGCACTTAGCCTGTAAATGGCAACCATGTTTTAGTCACATTTACAAATTAGAGGTAAATAAACTAGTCAAAGTGTATTCTAGTGTTTTTTGACCTTGGTCCTCTTCTTACATATTTCAGAACAGGTTTTGGATTGCTCTAATTGATCGTTTTTGCTGCAAAAATGTCTGTAATTGCTGCACATAATTCCTGGGAGCAGATGCACCTCATCAAAATAAGCACCCGAAGTGTTTTTCTTGCTACTGAAAGGCTCAAATTGTTATTCTACATGTCTGACAACATTATGGGAAGGATCCCTGCAGAGACAGACCTTTTGTTAAAGAGTAAGATTCTTTTTTTTATCCAGAAACAGCTGCTCTATCGCTTTTTGCAAAGCCACCAGACTCCAGTTTACCTGAGATACTGCAACCACTACATCACCTGGCAGACATAGGTGAACAGAAGACCAACCACTGCTGGCTGATGGAAAACGCGTCACTAACTGGGCGCCGCTTCTTGGAGATTATCACTTTAATCTAAGAACATGCGATAACGAGATTTAAGTCAGCAGAAAACACTTTGCTCATACTGTCTGTCACAGAGCTGGCTGCTGTATGACTTTCCCTGTGCATTTTTATAGATTTAGACCGTTAAATTCACATAAAGATTTCTTAAGTTGCACCTCATCTCCTGTAGTGTGAGTATATCGCTGTGACAGTTGGATTCAGCCTCCTTCCCTGTAGAAAGTATTGTTCTGATATCGCCCTTGTTTCACTGATTCCAGCTGTTCTCTTCTTAGTGGGTATTCCTCAAAGAGAGGAGAACAGCCTCTGCGATTATGTAATTTATGTAAACACAGACCGGAGACAGGCTTCCACTGTGGAGACTGCTGAAGTGTTCAGACATTCATCTTAAGCTAAAGAAGATAATTTCATCATTGTTGAGGAACTCTGAGTTATTCTGAGATGTATTTAAAGTGTGGAAGCGCTCTGTGTTTATAGAGAGGAACTTTAAAGTATGTAAGCCTCGCAGTCGAGTGTTGAACTCGGACTTCTCCTGACCGTAAGAGCTCCTCGGGACCTCTTCTCTCCCTCTCTCCCTCTCTCTGTTTCTTTCATGCACATTTCAGACAAAAACAACAAGATTGTTTTTGATCCCTCATCGGGGGAAAGAGAGGCTCACTTCAAAGCAACAAATGCTTGAACAGAATTTTTTAAGTGTTTTTAATCACCGGGTTTGTTTAATCGATAAAATAGACCTGAGATGAGACGGCTCGTGTCTCCTTCCTCTCGGACATGCTCCCAGTTTGGTCTATAATACCTTGGGGGGAAATGGTCAGGGTATATGTATTTCTTAAAGATTATATGGATCCCAGGACACATTTCCTGGGTCCATAAGGGCTCCATTTGCTCCATTTTGACCCATAAGGACCTCATGTGACAGTACAAGTACGCTTTTCTAACATATCTACAATAACAGCTAAGTTCTAAGTTAAAGTGTCTTCTGCAGCTCACATTCATTATTGTTGCCTTTTAAGTCGGGGTAACCTTTTCACGCTGCAGTGGCACTTTTTTGCAAAGGTCCTTTTTCATCCTGCACACCTGATAAAGGTCAGAGACGACTTAACGTCTCTTTACTTCAGTTTCCATAACTTCTGCCAAGAAAGAACAGAGCGTCGAGACTTTACACCTGCAAAGGACTATTTCTCCACCCACACAGAGACACCACGAGAACAAGAAGTCAAAGAATTAAGTCATTTATCATTTGATTTATCTTTTTTCTTTTTAATAATGTCTTATGTTTCCCAGAAAGTACAGCGTCACAGGTTATTTGGTTCCAGCATCTTTATTTCTGCTTCTCACCAGAGAAAGGAAACTGATTCAGAAGAAAGTTTCTCAGTCACATAAAGTCAAATAAAGACGCTTGAAAGAAGACTTTACTTGTGCGCACAGTTTTTACCTATAAGGTAGTGTGCAGTGAACGCATCATCATCATTTGCTCACTGATGTTACAGCTCTTTCAGGCTTCAGTTTGAGCTGCAGAAATCGGTTCTTTAAGTCATCTGACTGTGAAACTGTTAGCTGTTGTGGTATCAGTGCAGCAAATCCTGAGACGCGATGTAGCTGGAGCTCTCTGTAAGTAATCATGAGGGCGTTTTAAAAGGACACAGAAGCCCAGATATATTAATGTTCATTCTGTCGATAAGAGACGAGACGTTTTCATTCCCTCTCTGACATTTCTGGACCTCCTCCAGAGGGTAGTTACTGAGGATTGAGAGCGAGCTATTAAAATGATCCTGCACATGTGGAAGTCATCTACACACTCATTATTTCACTCAGACGTGAGTAATACTGAAATTAATTTACAATTATTAACACAGAAGCACTTGTGTCTGGGGACCACCGGGGATTTGTGATATTTTAAGGTTGTCTGTGTGCCTGGTTCCTTATTGCACAGGAAGCCCGTTGTAATTAACCACAAACAGATGTGATCTAATATTAGTCCTCCTTTTCTCTATTGATTGTGATCGCTGTCTACTGTCGTAAACTAAACGACTACATCCATACACTAGGTAAATTTAGCAAGACCAATTTTGTGATTAAAAACATTTATTGAGTCCAGTCAGACAACTCATAAGAAATGTTTATTGCAGCAGCAGAACACAGCTTGTGTTTGGCGTCTGGGCTACGACCTCATGAGATCATATCTTAAGCCCCCGGAGCCGGAGCCTGCAGGTGGATGCTTGTATGGTGGTGGGGCTGAAAGTATGAGCGCAGTACTGGAGCAGCGGTGGCGATGACAGAGCAGAGAGAGAGACGGGAAATCCTGCAGCTTTTAGTATTTTGTCACTGTTTGTTGCGAGGCTTAATCCCGGAGCTCTGATCGCCTGAAAGAAACTAAAACTACTGAATAACAGTCAGTGGCTCTCCAACGCTCTACAAGAATCTCTCCTGATGCTACAAACTGAGCTGTTGCTAACTTTAGCTGATTGTTAACTTACATCCTTAAAATGCTGATGTCTTGACTTGAGAGAACGTAGTCTGCTGAAAATGTTTTGCACTTCAGATCAGTGAATCGCAACAAAGACTGGATGCAACTGCCAAAAGAATCTCTTAACATCTGATCGTAAACGTTCTAAAACTGGGCCGTTCACATCAAAGCAACGGAACGCAACACTCACAGACACAGCTGACCGTCTCCATAGCAACGACGAACTGACGTACCGCACTACTTCTGCATATAACGTTAGTATTAGGCCCAGGTTACATTGATTATCTAGCTGGATTTCTGTTGTCGTTATAAAAAGAGATGGATTACCGTATGAGTCAATGGGGGCCCTTGGCCTTAAGAATCTTTTTTTTTTATATGTTAAGTATTTTTGTTTAGAAAATAAATGTTATTTTGACAATGTTGTTTGAATGAAAATGTTTTATTGTATTTATTTTGTTTATTTTTATTTTTATTTTTATTTAAGTTCCATAGACGTAATCACGTAGGTTGTGAGGTACGTTAACCTTCTATTTCATCAAAATAACATTTTGAAAATAGAAAATGAGAAACGTATGCTCAGCGGGTCAGCAAAACACAAACTAACGAAGGAAGAGATGCTATAGATGTCGCTTTGATTCGTCAAATATCCTCGATTTCGACATTTTTGAACAAAAAGCAAGTTGAAGGTGATCATGATACTTTTACCAGGGGGGGCACCGCCTCCCGGGGACCTGAATGCCAATGCAGCCCTGGTTGTGGTTTGCCCCATGCTATTGTGCGACCAAAGTTTTGTGCTTCGTGAGGCTACACACAGTGCACATATACGAGGCGTGTTTGTGTCGGGTGTCCCGTGGTGAGTTTGTTCCCAGGGCCCGTGGTCACAAACATGGCTTCTTCATTTGAGGACCAGAAAATTCCAAAAAGGAATACAGTGTTTATGAAGCTCTGTGCGATAATACATGTTAAACACCAATAGCATTCAGTATCCATTAGAAGCCATTAGAAGTTGTGTTTCTCACCTGGTGACATTTCTGAATGTATTACCCCTGCAAGATAGCTACTGTATATTGTGCTATATTAAGTCACGGGTCACACACGACATATGTTCCCTCCCACTCTCTCGTCATACCTCCTGGTGTGCTGCTGATAGGAACTCCACAGTCACAGAGACCCCTCTGGACCTCTGAGGTTTGTGGCTCCGCGCTGGAAGACATCCATTAGTCTCCTTTGGTCTCTGAGGAAAAAACTGGAGGCTGGTTATGTGGGCTGTTCAAAGGCAGACAGGAAGTTGTTCACGTCATCTCATAACCCTTCAGCTTCTCTGTGTTTACAGCCTTCATCATGGACACCGATGGGGTCGCAGGTTCAGGGTCCAGCCCATTTACGGCCCACCATAATACAAGTTTTAAAGTTAAAGGCGTACATAGACAAAGAAAGAAGATTCAACAGTACAAGGACATGATGGCAGCCAATCAGAATGATATATTACTCTGTCTAAATATGATGTATGATTTATGATCTGCTTCTCTGGCCGCCGTGGGGTAAAAAGTCTGTTGTTTCAAAGATAAACATTTTCAGTGGCGTCTGGAACAAACTAATCATGAGTGGGAGGCGGATAAGATTGTTACTCAATACAAATAGTCTCATTATTACCTGGGTGTGTGCAGATACAGAGAGATGCATTGGACTTAGAGTAAGTTATTGGATGCCGATTGAGATCGATAAAGGTTATAAATAACAAGCAGCAAATACGGCTGAGAAAAAGTATGTTGGATATTCAGCACCATATTGATGGATAGCATAGGTGTGACCTAATTTTTCTCTACTGAGAGACATTAATCAACCTTAAATGACTTGATTATGACATGCAGGGTTTGTACATTTCTCTGAGGATACTGTAAGCTACGAGGAGAGGATGACGTGAGAGCAAAACAAGCAGGCGTTCCAGCTCCTCTGAGGCCGTATGGAACAGCAGTGCTTTGAGCTAAATGCTAATGTAGTGGTGTTTAGCAGGTTTAGGCCAAGCAAGAAAAGACTATTTGTACTTCTACCATTAAACAAGGCAATTTAAAGTGCTTTACATCAGACAAACTCAAGCTCAAGGTGATATAAAGTCACAACATAAAAGTTAAATCTGACATAAAATAGCATAATAAAACATTTTGTGTGTTCATCACTGTCCAATAAGCGCCCAACACAAGGTAGCGCTTAGACCAAAGGTAAATGTCGTTCTGCAGCTTTCTAGTCATGAAGTTTACCAAGGAACATTAGTGAGTGTACAACATGTCATGAATGTGCTTTAGATAAAGTGTGGAGATAACCAAGTCAATAAAATGACTGGACAGGTTGCGACTGTGATCTTCTTTTCTAACACGAGGTCAACGTTAAACGCTCTGTTTGGTTAAAATGAATTAAATATTTGGTTAGGAGTGGGCAAGAAAACTATATAGTGAAGGTTAGGTTAACATCATGGGTTGGGTTTTGGGTCCTTTATTCAATAGGACAGTGAAGAGTGACTGGAGGATGACATGCACCGAAGAGGCGTGAGTCGAAGCCGAAGCCACAGCCGATGCATGGAGGACTTCGTCTCTGTACATGGGGCACCTGCTCTGCCAACTGAGCTAAACCGGCGCCCATCATTGGTTGGGTTTAATAATAACTTGAAAAAGACTTTTCAGTAGTCACTCCCCGACCCACATTCAAAGTGGACATTCTTTGTCTTTTAAAGACGTCACTAAGAGCAGTCGTTGTAAGCGCCTGATAATGCTTCGGATGGTTTATATTGGAGTTAGATGAAAGCCTGGTGCATCTCATGCAGATGCTTAATATTCATTCTGAAATTCACAATGCCTCCATTTTTCTGTTAAAAAGTTACAAACTTTTTCAACATAATTTTGCACAAACTGTTTAACCAGATCTTTTATTGTGAAACTTTAAATACCATGTCATGTCATGAAAAACACAGGTTGCCCCAGTCGAGTGTGTTTCAGGCCTAACATCATCAACCACTAATCAAGTTTGATGAGCTCAAAATAAAACTACAAATTGATAAGTGATAGTTACAGCCAATTTCAGATTGCCTCTTAATGAACTGACGTGCCCTATCATGCATGCACACAGAGCTATAAAAATAAGAGCAGAGTCCTGTCACCAGAGCTGCACGACTTCCTCTCTGATTTATGCACAGGGGCAGGCTACAGAGTTTTCTCTAATACCTGAAATGATTACGTGCAACTTCTCTGTGACATTTATTTGTGTCTGGAACAACAGGAAGCAGCAGACGCAGAAAGAATTCAGATCATGGACTTTGCTTGGCATCACGAAATACTCGTACACACACAACCCCTCTAAAGCAGAAGACGTGAAGACGTTGAGAAGCGTTTAGTTTGGCTGGAAATGGAATTAACTCTGAGTTAGTTCAAACTGTTTTAACCATTTCCTCCAAGTAATCGGGTTGTGGTAATCGGCTGTCAGTTTGGTGTATTTGTAAGGACTGAGGAGTCTCTGTGCTGCAGAGGTCACATGTCAATATCTTCCTTTAATTCCTTTGTTTTACTGTTTCTGTTTCTCCAAAGTTACACTCGTCTGTGGTGTTCAGAACAGTTTTATGTTTATTATAAAATGGATAAAGGTTAAATCACTTACCTAACAAAGCACCTCTTACAGGTGTAACCAGATTTATTCTCACATTGTTCCAAATGTTTCAAACCCTGTTTAAACCCAGACATCTTATTTAAGCTAACAGTGTGTTTCATTGGCTCGCTTGTCTTCTGAAGCTAACATGAGTAAAATTTGAATACATTATCTCCTCGGGGGAGCATGACTCCTGCCTTTATCACATCAGCCAGACTTTTATCAGGCACGATGGCTGTTGAATAATGAAGACAACAACTCCCATGATCCCACACTGATTCACAACATCATCAAACGTAATCATTTATAAATGTTTTGTTCCCTCGGAGCAGAATTTACATACTTTGCATTTGAATTCCCTGCAGCAGTGGTTGCCACCTTTTTGTTGATTCCTGTTTGTTACTGCTCATCACCGGTTCATATACATCAACCAGCCAGAACTTTATGACCACTATGCACAATGCACTAGGCACCAAGAGGTTAGCACAAGATCCTTTAGGATGCTTTAGGATTAGTAAGTTGCGAGGTGGGGCCTCCATGGATCGGACTTGTTTGTCCAGCACATCCCACAGATGCTCGATTGGATTGAGATCTAGGGAATTGTCAAAGTTGCTCACTTCCCGGCGCCGGTTTAGCTCAGCGGTTGAATCGGCGGCCATATACAGAGGCTATAGTCCTCTATGTGGCGGCCCCGGGTTCAACTCCCGCCCTCAGCCCTTTGCCGCATCATCCCCACTCTCTTCCCCTGTTTCCAACACTATCCACTGTCCTCTCTCAATAAAGGCATGAAAGACCAAAGAAATAACCTTCACATCCTTACGCTTGCCCATTTTTCCTGCTTTCAACACATCGACTTTGAGGACAAAATGTTCACTTGCTGCCTAACATACCCCACCCACTGACAGGTGCCGTTGTAACAAGATAATCAGTTATTCACTCGACCTGTCGGTGCTCATAATGTTATGGCTGATTGGTGTATCTGTAGGCTGTCAGCCATTCAACCACAGAGGACCTTTTTCAGTGTTTCACTGTGTCATTTCACTCGCTTTAAAAGGCCTGTAGTGATAATATCATTCAGTATCTCACGATACAAAAAAGCAAAGATTGGAGGCAGATTTCTACAGAATAAATACTTTTCCTTTCATGCTACTGCATCGAACTTTTATCTTGCAACCTCTTGCATCACTGTTTTCCGGCATAGTAAAGAACCGAAACAAATTACATGGATCTGAAGACAATAAAGATACAATCACCCAGTCCCAGCACAGCATGTATGCAGATCAAACAAGAAGCCAGACGAGTGTTTTAAGATGTTTCTTTGATGGATGGGGATCATGGAGAAGTTTAAAAGAAGTGCCAGAAGAACAAACTAGTAGAATCTCTTTGTGGATCAGCTGAAGGCGTGATAAAGATAACTGTGACACCAAAGTATAGAGGATAGAGAAGACTTTGAAATCTAACGCCAGATCCAAAGAAAAAAGAAACTGAATTTTTGTCAAAGTACGAGTGATGGTTGTGGCGATAAATCAATATTTAGTGACAAATAGAAAGGTAGTGTTTCACCTTTTTCTTCTAACAGATTAGAAGCAAAAAGGTTTTAATTCCAGCTTGTGTGAGATGCTGATTAAGAGTCCCAGACTGAACTCTGAGGAGGCTAATTAAGATCACACCGACCGCTGCAATCTGAGATTAACATGAAGCTATTGAAGAGCTCTTTGCGGTCACGAGAGCAGCTGGATTAATGCGTCTCTGGTGTGAAGGATGAATTAATCCTGATGCTGATTTGACACACGGCACTAAGCGACAAGCATTTTTCCACAGACGTAATCTGACCCGTCTGACCTTTATTTATCCAAGAAAGGCCAATGCAGAACAGTCAGCATTTTAGAGTCCACTGTGCTGTTTGTGTTTATTTGTGTACGGCAACTCAAGTAAAGGAAAGCACCGTTTAGTGTGGCCTTTAAAAGAGAGCAGCAGAGGTGCAGGTGCCTTGCTCAGGTACGGACGGTCATGGAAGCATATAAAAGGGCGTTTAATTATAACCACCTATTCAGCCTCTCTGCATCCCACTGGGGAATTGTATGACTCCGACCCTGCTTCATATAACCTTTATTCCACAGTCCATTACAGCGAGGACATTCAGCCTGACTGAGGTGGTGGAGGGTTCAGCTTTGATGGAAAAATCACAGCACGATAATGGCTTTTAAAATGCCAGGAGTCCATCGGCTCGGCTTGAGAATGCTTCTCCGACTGCTGCCGTCCAGGAAGCGAGACCCAAGGTGAGATTAATGCGTGTCTGAGTCACACAGCGAGTTAAACTCAGGTTATCGCTGGCCTCCGTCAACATCCGAGGGAAGTGACGGCTGATACGTCTCCTCCATCTTCTAGAGGTCAAACAGAAACACTCACAGGTTTGATCTCGAAACACGAGGGTCAAGGTGATCTAAGAAGTGATGCATCAGTGTGTAAGCACAAACATACACTTGATTTAACAAACACAATGGCTGTACGAGGACATGCAGTACCAGGGCTGCCGCATTCTGGGAAGCGGTCCAGATATACACCGTTTTAGATTGGGGTCTGTTCCTGTTTGACCCTCTGAGGTCTGTTTCAGAGCTAATCTCTGGCTGTAGAAGAGTCGGGTATCCCTCCCCAAGGGAAAAGGTCATGACTCACTTGTATCATTGACACTTTCTCCCACACAAACGGTGATGAGGCCTATTGTTGTTGTTCTCTGTAAAGCTGTGATGATTTAAACAGCTGCAGAGACAAGAGGCGAAAGAAGCTGCACATATATTCTGAAAATATTTATTTGGCAAAACATAAAAAGTCCTTATTTTCAGATGAGAGCGTCTATAAGAATGCTGAGCTTACAGCGACAACTTTTTATTGCCCAACCTCAAGCTGAGGCATCCCTACTTCATGTTATAGCTACATAAACAATAGATTTATGAGATCATCAGACACCGTTTTTACAGCCCTTTCTTTTTCCTACTCTCTCTAACATCCCCTTTTTCTCCTGGCATTTCATGTGATCTGTGTGCAATTTGCATAAGGAAAATATATGTCAATGCAAAATATCTTATGCACAACATTTTAAGAGTTATCCTACCCCAGATGCAGAAGAAAACTACCCTTTAGATACACCATTTTAGGTCTGTTTTCTTCCTCTCTGACATGTTTGAACTGTTCTTAGATATCCTCAAGCATCTGTTTTCTTCTGTTCAAACACAGACAGCAGAAAGGTTGCTTTGAATGTCTTGTATTGCATGAGATAGGTTTCCATTGGAAGTGAATCTCATGCACACACTGAAGGGTTCCTTGTGCATCCGTAGATATATCGTAAGAGTGTAAAGTTAAACTGCTGTGAACTTATTTTAGAAAGTGTCATACAACCAAGAGTTCTGCTTTGCTTAAGGGCAACTGACATCACCTCAAAGTGGAGGCCACGTTACACTCAGCTCATACAGAGCTTTAAGTTAACACTGAAACTTCCTGGCTAAGTTTTAGAATGTTGCAGAGAAAGTTGCAGCGGTGTGAACTGGTTAGTTGCAGAGCGTCTGAAGCTGTTGCATGGAGTTGCAAATGCAGTTTTAGAACTGAACGATGTCGCTATTTCACTTCAGCCAATCAGGAAACAGCATAAGTTGGCGTAGGCACCCTGTCTCTGGCGCTGCAGTAGACAAAGACGGCTCCAGATGCTCTCTCTCCAAACTCTCTGTCTTCAACGTTTATTAATCAATGTTACAGCTAACACTGTGAGCATGTCACTGTCACTGTCATCCACTTCTTTTTATAACGCGAACAGAAATCCAGCCAGATAATTTATGTAACCTGGGCCTAATGCTAACGTTATAGTATTAGAAGTAGTGGGGTATGTCAGTGCGTTGTTGCTACGGAGACAGTCAGCCGTGTCTGTGTGCGTTCCGTTGCTTTGATGTGAACGGCCCAGTTTTAGAATGTTTACGATCAGATTTCAGGGGATTCTTTTGGCAGTTGCATCCAGTTCCAGTTGATCTGAACTGGCCTTTAGAGCTGGTCATCAAATAAAGATGTTTCAGTGTGTGTGAGAGACGCTCATAACTTTATCTGGAAAAACAGTTTGGATATTATCACGCAGAATGATTCAGGGTCACCGTTTGTTGTTGGATGGGCATGTTCAGTATTTTAATTCAACATTTAAAGACTCTGGCACAGATTTGCAAAAGCCTTTCCTGTTTGGCTACATGTTGCCAAGGAAACGAAAGGCAGGAGTTCTGGGCCACAGGAACTGTATTTTATCACATTAAATACAGAAAACGTAGAGGAAAATTAGTTTTAAATATAAAACTCTGAATTTTAATTTGTTTACTCGTCACGGTTTGTGCAGAATAAAACCCTTCAAATTGTGTAACTCATCTTTATTTTAACAGAAACATCAGAAAAATATACATTTGCAAAATTAACAGTAAAACAACCAAGCAAAAGGGATTTGTAGCCTATAAGTGGTCAATTAAACGTTAGATTTAAAGTGAACCTGGAGGTGTAAGACTGCTGCTGTGACCATCAGCATTATTTAACACTTCATTTTTCACAGCCTTATCTCTCTACTGACCTCTCGATCGCTTTATGCAATCAAAGGTCAAGGATTAACTCACGCTGACACGCGTTCACTCCTCCCACATTATTAAAACATTCGTCCACAAGCCTTGACCTGGACAGGTCAGCAGCCAGGTGGCACAATATGCATGTAACAATTCTCAAAAAAGACTCAAAAACAAGTTACAAAACAAACAAACAAACAAGACAATAAAGATGCAACAGAGAGATGCACGAGTCCGATCTGCACAGCATGATTGACAGGTGATTTCTGGGCGGTAGAGTGCACATTTTATGATGCTACATCTGTGAAACAAAGAAGGAGGCTTGGCTGCAGTGAGCTGGAGGTAAATGAGTCATAAATCAGACACGCTGAGTGTGAAGAGCAGCTGTTTGGTTAATACACAGGTTGAAAGTGATGTATCAGCCAGTTAACACCGGCCAAGTCAAGCAAACACATAATACTTTAATCCTCCAGGGCATATTAACACACTGCATTACACACACACACACACACCTACACACACACACACACACACACACACACACTGACTGTAAGCCTGCAGAGTGTTTATAGTCTCACAGGAGTCATATATCTGAAGGATGTCGGTGCTGAGAGAACAAACTGTATTCAAGATGCAATTCTTCTTTGCCAGAGGAGAGGGGAGGAGAGGAGAGGAGAGGAGAGGAGAGAAAAGACAGAGGGATGGGAAAAGAAGAATATATAAGAGAAGAGTAAATATAAGAGGAGATAAGGATGAAGAATGAGGAGGAAAGGAAGAAAAGAAAACAATAATAAAGCGGAAAGAAGGATAGCAGAGGAAGATAGCAGGTATGAGGAGAGGAGAGGGAGAACGAAATTGTAGTTGAGTAATAGGAGATGAGAGGATGGAAAAGGGGGGAAATAGGAGGGGAGGAAAGAAAGAAGGATAGGAAAGTCTAAGAGAAAAAGCATTGTCATTATGGAAGAAGAAAGGTAAGGAGAGGAAGGGACAGGAGATTATGAAGGAAGGAAGAGGAGAGAAAGACCCAAGGAATTAAGGCTAAAAGGAGAAGGGGAGACATTTTAAACAAAAGCACAGGTGAGAAGATGAAAGTCAAAGCAGAAAGATGGTAAAATTTGAAACAAAAGGAGGAAGGAGATGAGGAGAGATAGGGCGTGAAAAGTGTGGTAAAGAGAGAGAGGAGGTGAGAGAAGGAGAGAGAGAAGTCAGGAGAGGAGAGGGAAGGAAAAGGGAACGATGCAGAGATCGAAGAAGAAACGAGGAGCAAATAAAAACAGAGAGGGAAAGGAAATGAGACGGGGTGATGAAAGGAGTCAAAGGAAAAGAGAGCGGTGTTTGAGAGTGTAATTCAGAACCTCATCCAGACTCTACATTTATTCTGGATCTTTCTGTGCTGTAACTGACAGCCAACATGATTTATGTCAGCGAGCTTTAAAGCCTTGACTTAATAGGCACTTTCCATCATGTGTGACGTGCCGCTGCAGCGTGTGACGGCTCACACCACCTGCAGCGAGCAGAGAAAACACAGAGAGCTGGAGTTTTCACGGAGGACTCATGGAGATGGTATGCAGACTGAGGTTTTTGTTTCTGCTGGTCTGCAGTGAAACACAGAGGAGGTTAAACACACACAGCAGTAAAGTGCTTTCAACTGTGCCGAACACTGAGGGGAAGTTTACACGATTAAAAGAGTTTAATGACGAGCTGAAATACAACTTTTCTTCTGTTTGTGAAAGGAGATATGAATCATAACGACGACACGGCTTTCTTCACATTTGACTACATTTGAAAGAGGTGAAACCCTTCTGGGACGTACCTGTGAAAACAGCCACTTAGCTTCAAACGCCTCAGTGATCTGTTCCCTCTCGTCATACAGTCCACGGTCGTACTGTGCAGCCTACAAACATGCTAACCTTAGTGTCATTACAATGCATGAAAAAATCAAGAAATGCAATCTATGACCTAAAGAACTATGAACTCACAAATGTACGTGTTTATAGTGGAAGTATTTTTCTGTCTGCACCACAAGAGTCTTTAAACAAAGTCAGGTGACAGTTTAGACAGCAAGAAGGTCTGCATTAGGAGAAGAGGATTTGTTGCTAAAACCAAAAGTAAACTCAATTTTATTATTTTTATACGATCCACAAGGACCCAGTGACTCCTGCTGCTATGGAAACCATACACATTTTTTGAAGTTGCAACACTTCAAAAAACTACTTGGTGAGAATATTTAAAAGATTGTGATTTGGGCGTAAATAATACCTCAGATTATATCAATGTGATTTTATTTGTTGCATGCGTGGGTTCCCTCCAGGTACTCCGGCTTCCTCCTACAGTCCAAAGACATGCTGGTTAGGTTCCTTTCGCTTCGCTGCAGGACGGAGAGATGTAGAAGATCTTTTGTGCCCACATCCATCAGACCTTTTAATTCTTCAGTAAATGGTAGATGAGATGCCAGACTAGTGTATTTCCCTTTGGGGATCAATAAAGTTATTGTTACTGTTACTGTTATTGTTAAAGTGTCTTGCCTTTAAAAAGTTAAAGTTGGTTAGCTTACATTAGCTTGCTTATGTTAGCAGGGATTGCTCCTACTTGCCTTTATACAGCGCTCAAAATCTATCTAGAAATTTGACTGTGCTACTCTGTTGTTAAATTTTTTAGGTTATAATATGTTAATGTTATAAAAATATCAAAAAAAGGATCTTTAAATGTCACCTTTAAATGTAGTTTTGAATAGTTGCTTTTAACCTTTTGACCCCTGTGACTCCCCCCAAGCTTTTCCTTTAGCACCTCTAACATTATAAAAACCTTTTTACCAAGCTGCACTCCGGGGCCGCATGCTCTATTGATGCATTTTATGTCTGCTTTTCAAAGTGCCCCATTGAAGCTTCAAAAGCACCTGAACTAAGTGAAATATTCAGACATCAGACTTCCTCTCTCTGCACATTACGGCTGAAAGGGTTCCCTCTGCTTCTATTGTGTTTCTGCAGAGACATTATGTGCTGTTTGCTTTATAACAGAACACACACACACACACACACACGCACACACATACAATGCAGATACATAGTGTTCACCCTCTGACAAGAAAAAAATGCCCTTGAAAGTGTCCATAATCAGGAATTGATGGCCGCCATGTCCTTCATTAATTCCTGCAAATGGATAACTCATCGGATATTATCCCTTACATATACACATAAATCTGCCAATTTGTACCAATCTTCAGCAATTATACCAGAAGAAATCATCACCGATGAGGCCAGACACAAATTTGCTACACCCACAGGAGCAGAAAATGCATCAGATTGCGATGCAGCCACAGGACAGAGAGTTTTCAGTGAAGTAATGTTTCGTGTTGTGAGACTAAAGACGTGTTTCATGAGGCAGGCTGATTGAAAGCAGTCTCACCAAACACTCGATTATACGCTCCATCCAAACTGAAAAGATGACCTCCGGAGATGTGTTGAAAATCAGCGGTTGATGATCTCCCTCTCTCGACGTTTCGAGCCGTCAGACGGTTGGAGGTGATAGAGATGTAAAAATGTTATCACACTCAGCAGGTCGGGGTTCTCACTGGCGGAACAAACATCAGCTTCTCTTCATTATTCACCGAGGTCTCTCCAGCTGAGAATATTACCTTTGGCTGAAAATATACGTCTGCTGCTCAGCCTCCTGCTGCTCTGTTTGTTCTGTATGCAGGAGGAGAGTGGGTATACAGGGTCAGACACACACAGACACACACATGCAGGTATAGAATATGAGGAAACACACAAACAGAAAAAGGTTGGTGTGCTACTCTATTGGCAAACACACAATGACGGCTTTATGCATCAGTTTCAGGACCAGCAGGAAAGCTCTCTTTGGAGGCGTGATGTTGATTTAAATTGCAAACAAGCGTCTAAAGCCTGTAGGGCTGAACCCAACACACAATCCTGAATACAGTCGGGGGCCAGCTATTCGCTCCTCTTCTGCCCTTTTTTCCGCTTCAGCTTCTCCCATCAGCCGTCACCTCCCCACTAGTGTTCAGTGTGTGTGGCATCTCTTTGTTGACTTGAAGCAATGCCACACACGCTGGTGCCACTTGCTAGTATGTCAGTGCGTTTGTCAGCTTGTGTATATTTGCATGTGTGCATATTTTCCTGCGTGCCTGTGCAGCAGACTACAAGAGGATAAGATAACAGGTGTTTGTCTGAGAGGATGAGGAGAGATTGAATGTGTGTATTTATTTGCATTTTCATTCCACAGTCTATATTTGTTTCTGCTTCACTGTGTGTGTCTGCAAATCTGTGCAAGTGTGTGTTTGTGTGTGTCTGGACTGCATTGTATTGTGGATATAAACAGAATCAAAGAGAGAAAATCCTAACAGGAAGCATTGCTCTCAGGCTGTCGGGTTGTGATGCTGTCAGCTGCATCAAACCACAATCTCACAGTAAACAACTGCAGCGAACGCTGCACACATGCTCGCTCTCTGGAGCTGCTGCAGAACAGGTTGGAGCAGATTGTGACAAACTGAGCTGAGGAAAACTGCAACATCTCGAGCTCTGTCTAAAGTTTTATAGTTCATAGAGACAAATCAGAGACCCAATTGTTTAAAGAAATAAACACAGATGCATAAAACAGCCGCTGGGTTTGAGCCGATGAAACCCCGCAGATCCAACTCCAAAGCTTAAACAAAGTTTTCCCTAACCCAACTTTAATTTGTTATTTATCTACAAGTACAGCCAATGGTTTCTGTTTAATTTCATTGTTTACTGGTTTTAAATTTCAATATTTCCTTTCCATTGTTTTTGTCTGGTTAGAAACTTGCTGTGCTGAAGGGATATTCCTTCTACCACCGCTGACCCACACTGAACCAGCTAGCAACAGTCAACCTGTGAAGGCTCAAACTAGGGACAAGATCGTGGCATAGTCACAAGATGGACACGCCAGAAAGCCTTTAGAAAGTCAGATGATGGTAAAAAAGAGCAACAAAATCATCTTCACAGTGGAGTCATGGGTCAATCAATGTGTCTTTCACTTTACGTCTGTAAGACTGTGTTGTGGAGCTTGTTGAATATTAGTTGACTTAAATTCCACTGCTTTCACAGTCACCAGTGTAATAAGACAAAGTTAAAGGTGGAGGAATAGCAGGTAACTTGAGAGTGCTGTTCATTTATTACAGGTTGGTATGGTTTCCATAGCAGCAGGAGTCACTGGGTGCAAAGCAAGTGAGCTGTGTGAACCACAGGGCTGTAATTATTGGAGAGACCTGAACAGTCGGTGCCATTCTCTCTTCGTTGTTTGTTTTTTGTGGTCTGTTGTGACTAATCTGACATTGTCTAGTAGTGCCTTTAGGTCCCTTTAGGTCAACCACAAACTTGTGTCTTCTTTAGTATAAAAAGTCTGGAAGCTCGAAGGTTGGTTTTTGTACACTTTAATCGAGTGAAGCTTTTTACAAGTCTCAGATGAACTTCAGCTCTTCCCAAAAGGTGGAAGCTCTGTGTTGGGGTGGACCACTGAAACCACCCTTTGTGTCCAACATGTAAGACAGAAGTCAATTTTAACATACTTAACCTGTACATACGTAAGAAAACTAACATTTACAACTTTTCTGCCGTTATTTAGAGAGAGGACGGTGAATAGTGTCGGAAACAGAGAAGGGAGAATGAGAATGACACGTGGTAAAGGACCAAGGGTGGGACTCGAACCCGGGGCCGCCGCATGTGGATTGTGGCCTCTATACATTAGACGCCTGATTTAACCACTGAGCTTAACCACCCCCCAAACCTGGTTTTTAGCTCAACCTTTAGGCACCTTACTTATGTAGCCTTAACCAAACATCAATCATGAAAACAAATGAAAACAAAACAGAATCCTTTGCTTGCTTATCCTTTTTGACTTATTCAGTTGAAAACACTACACAGACAAGATATGTCATGTTCAGCAGATAAACTTTTTCGTCATTCTGAATTTGAAGCACATTTAACTTACATTTTACACAGGGTCTTAACTTTATTGGAACGAGGGGTTGTGTTGTTTTGGAAGTCACTGCCTCCTGGTGGCAGTCCAATGGCAATCAAGTCTTAGTTTGTCTTTCACGAAGGTCACCATGTCAGATTAATCATTCACAGTGGCATAAAGTCATTGCGTGTCTTGGTCAGGAGACTGGCAACGTATGACGCTGACCAATCATCGTTCACGACCCTGCACGAGTGCACAGGTCATCGCGGAGACGGGATGACAAATTGTCAATCATACATTTACACCTATTGGTCAACGTCAGGGAACAGGTCGTAGGAGATATCAAACTAGGAAGGAAAATACGTCGTTTTCAAGAACAAGCATGTAAAACCTGAAAAATCGGAACCTTTTCTAAATCGATTTTTCTGTGTTCAGCTTTTACCAAAGGAATCCTGACCCTTCCAACTGTATGATAGACATAAAATATTCACAGGAAATGCAACTGGGACTGAGGAAACAGTATGTAGGCCTACAACAGATCCCCTCAGAGACTTTTCTCTCCATGTCAAAGAAAACATTGAATGCGTCGGACCTGTGTGAACTCTCTAGGAATGCTGGGTATTCTTCCTTGTAGTTTTTATTTTTAGTGGCGGACATGACAGCCCGCTTCCTCCCTCTGTGACAGCTTCCCTCGACTCGTGGTCACCACATTCTCTATAATTTGACAGCCCGTCTTTCTGACGCCGTCCACCAGCAGGTCTCTGGGTTTGTTATGTCCACATGGCTGCTCCACGTCCTCATCAGAAGCAGGCAGATCTGGGTAGAGCTCATTAAGTGACAGATTTGTCGGAATATTTCACAGTTAGCACCAAGACGCTGTCGGAGGGCTTTGATGTGAAAACGACTTGAGCTTATGTGAGACCGCATGTGAAAAAGAAAGATGAAAACACAGTCTGAGGGAAGAAGATTGATGAGGTAAACATGAGGTAAACAGGAGTCATGTTTGACCGTCATCTTTCTTTACTGGCTGATGCCTGCTGAGTGTTTTGAAGGATGGGTCGGTTCTTCCTGCACTCTGGTGCAGCTCATTATTCTTCATAGGATTGAATACTCATCAGTGGATGGATTTCCCAATGATTTTATTGAATGTTGTCTTTTTTAATGGTGCCCCTGTCACGCTTTTCGATCCATACAAAGCTATCACAACTCCTGGCCAGGCTCACGATAAACTGTGCATCAAAGAAACCTCCCACTTTGGGTTCTCCGTGACCTTTGTTCTCCCAATCTCTGCACACAAGATTATGCATACACTTTTCCTCCTGTGCCACCCTCAAGACAAAGGTTCAACCCCACATCCACGCCCTTGTCCTTACCCCTAGGTGTGGAGAGCCCAATAATATAGCAAGCTTAACACATGCCCTGGAAATAACTGCACTGTCACCCACAAAACCCTCATTTACACGTAGAACCAAGGACCCAGTGGTAGGGCCAACCATACCATAAGTATGCTGCTGCTGCACTGCTGATGCTGAATAAACTCACACACTTTGGGCTTGTAAGAGGCTTGAAAGAGCCGGTCACTTGAAGTCTCTGTGTGTGTGTGTGTGTGTGTGTGTGTGTGTGTGTGTGTGTGTGTGTGTGTGTGTGTGTGTGTGTGTGTGTGTGTGTGTGTGTGTGTGTGTGTGTGTGTGTGAACATTAAAGATAATCGTGCTGTTTGTGTGCATGTCCTGCATTGTTTTAGAATGTAACCCTCTGACAAAAATGTAATTAGATTTTGATTAATGGTGACGCTCGCAGTTTGTTTCCTGATTATAATGCAAACATCTTCAGCCCGCTGTCTCACAGACACACACACACACACACACACACACACACACACACACACACACAGTCGGAAGTCTTTGTCTGGCCTGCTGTCTGATGGGTCGTCTGGGTGTGAACTAACCTTGTTTTTCCCCTTTTCTCTCCCTCCCTGTTCCTCCCTTCCTTACCTCCTTGGGTTCCTCCTACATATTTCCCCTCTTATTTCCTTTTCCCTTTTTAACACCTTTTAATTATTTCCCTCATTTCCTTCTCTTCCTCCAATTTTCTTCCTCCGTTTGCATTTTTGTTATCATTTCCTTCGTTTTAACACCCCTATACTTCCATCCCTTTTTCCTCTGCCTTTTCATTTACATTTTTCAATTTGTTTTTGGCTTTTTCCTGATTCTCGTTCTTCCTCCTTATCTTATTTTATCCCTGTTTTGTCTCATTCATTGTTTTTCCTTCTTTCATTTGCATACAATTTCCTGTCATCACTTATTGCTTATGTATCCCTCTCTATTTCTTTTGCCATAACTTTAATTTCTTCTCCTCCGCTCATGATCTAACCCGTCTATGTTCTTACCGTTACTTCCACCCTTCTCCGTTCATTATTTCCTCCTCTTCCTCCTCCCCCTCCTTCTCCTCCTTCCGTCTCTCCAGCGGCTGCTCCTCTGCCTCCAAACTGCTCCTCTGGTTCTGCAACACCAGGCCAGTGCCTGTCTAGCTGCTGTGTGTGTAGAGCGTCTCACGGCTCTATCAAGTGAGTGTGCTGCCTCACACACTCACATCCACACACAGCCACACACACACACACACACAGGACAACGCACACATTTGCACAAACACACCGACAGAGGTAAGATAGTAGCAGATGTGCATATTAGGAAATGTTTAACCTGCATTAATGTAGAAATCTGATGCCTACTAAACTGTCTGATGATCATGACAGGTGCCTTTATGGTGCTAACATTGTGCTAAATAGCCTCTCACATTTGAGCTGTGAGTACTTTTTAAACCTTAAAACAACAGTCCCGTTCTTCAACATTTATTATTTAAGCTTGTGTCTGTTACAAAAGGAGCCGCGTGTGCAGCAAACATTCAGCCACAGAGTTAAGTCAATGCAATTAGTGGTTTTACATCACAATGTTCTGATCTTCTGATAACTGACATCTGAGATCTTGACCTTTTACGGCTGTGCACAAGTTGAATTTCCAAAAACCAAACACAGTTAAAAGCTGGGAAACAGTCAGGGTTTCATCCAACACTTACACAGAGTTTCCATGTCACAACAAAGCATGTTTTTTAACATATAAGTGACTTTTTTAACACTTTTTAAACTTATTTATACCTGTAAGTTGTTGCCTGTGCTTTGTGTTTGATTATTTGCCCTGATGTAAGAGTGTCTGTCTGTGCGGTTTGAGATAAGTGGTGCTGTTGAGATCACTCCATCTCCTTTAGCTTATTTTCCATTAGTGTGTTTTTGCGTGTGTGCGCGCTCGTGTGTTTCCACTTTAGCTTCTGTCCTCTTTTTGTATTTTATTTTCCTCCTGCAAACCCTGAAAGAAAAGTCTTTTTGTTTACAAACTTGCATTTAACTGCAATCCATGCTTTCATCACTCCGAGCGCTCTCAATCTCTCTCCTTTGCTGAACACGGTCAAGCTTAATGTTTTCCCTGAATTGTTTCTGAATGACTCTCCTGATTGTAACTTGTCGCTGTGAGAAGGATGAAGAGTTTCAGACAGAACGAGGAGTGAAGATAAACCTGACAGAGAGGCTTTTCCTCTAACAGACGGCTCTGACAACACATTTATCTCTGCAGAGAGAAGCGTGTAATTGACTGTGTGTGATCATTTTTTAGACTCACACAGTGACACAAGTATAAAATGTTGTTCTCACATTCAATAGCTGCGATACCTAAACATTTTTGTACTGTGTATTGAGTTACTGAGCTTTGTCAGCAGCACTGAAGACCTCAGACAAACATTAAAAAGTTAGTGTAGTGTTTGCATGTTGCAGTAAATACAGTTAAACTGTAGCCTACAAATTGAAAGTTTGAATGTTTTGTTCTTCATGTGCACGTCGTCTTCTGTCCACGGAGGCAGAAAGCCAAAAGAAAAATTAACCTATGTATGTATTTACGGCCTTTTGCAGATACAAACCTCTGTGATAATCACACAGCCACATGCATGAGGAAATGATGCCATGGTATGCTTCCACTGAGCTCATGACTACTTCCTCTTCTTCTTCTCCCTCTTAAAATACTTCGACTTGGTACCGTGCAATGGAAACCACATTGATGAGAGCGCAGTATCACCTGCTGCAGTCAGTGTCAGCAGTCGTGCTCTTTGAGGAATATGATTCTCACTTTGTAGAATTACCCTCAAAATCCACAGGATCTGTCTCCGGCGCGTCCCGTGCGCGCCGCGACCTCCGGAGTCAATCGTGCCCATTCAAGTCGATGCTCGTGATTCCACAGCACGCGCCGCCAGAAGCGTCTCTCCGCTCTGCTCCGCTAAAGACATGCACCGAGTCTTTTTTTGACGGAGGCCGCTTCAAGCACGCATCAAGCTGAACAGAGCAGATCGTTCCAAACAGGAAGTCACACACGAAAACAGCCTACATCATCCGGTCATTTCAAAATAAACCACCATGTACAGACCGGTACAGACTCCCGTTTTTTTCCGTTTTCATAACAACATCACACTGAAATCACTTTTAAATAAGTAGTGTACTTAGCCATGTTAGAAGCACAATAATCACGGCATGATCTCCAAATGAGCAGATAATCAACCTGCAAACTGAACTGCTGTTTGTGTGTTGCTCTGCTAACGTTGATGTTATCGCGTGATTTCGCAATTCTCAAACAATAATGTAGTTCTCCCGCATTCTTGTGATCTCGCGAATCCAGCTGCTTGGGCCAGCGCTCCGCTGCGCTGCGGATCAGACGCGCTTCCTGTGGGCGAGGGCTCGCGCAGTCTGACGGTCCGGAACCGCGGCACCGACGGAAAGCGCTGGAGATGGATCCTGTGGGATCGATGCATGATACTGTTAGTCTGCTAGCCTAGTTAGCAAAAGTGGCTCATCCTTGCTTTGACAATGTGACCCTTTCTCTTTCTTTAGTTATTAATTTGTTTCCTGTACATTTTATAGTAAAATATAAGCTAATATAAGTTGAAGTTTTTCCCTTCAGAAAAGAAGCAGATAGGAGATAAGGGGGATATTGCATGCGATGAAGATCAGCTAGAGTAAAGCCAGCCACAGTAAGTCAAACACAGAGAGGAAACAGGCAGACGGATCACAGGAGAGGCGTTTTACGTAACATACTGTAGCAGTGCAGGATCAGTGTTGATGAAAACAAGAAGTGGCATCCTCATGTGCTGCCTCGGGGGACAGACTGCAGAGCTGAGCTCACATTCGTTCTTCCAATCATCTTTACTAAACAGCAGCGCTCACATTTTAGAACGATTCACCTGAATAAATGACACACCAAACACAGAGGTGCTTTTAAATGAGAGTTTGTGCTGTGTTTGTATGTGCACACCAATTAGTGTAATGACTTAAGGAACCACATTTACGTGTCATTACATTCGCACTTTGCACATTTAGTGTCGGCCCTCATTTTCTGCAAATGAGGATGATTCAAGAAAGAGCCTCTGTTCTGAAAACTGCAGACCCAACCAGAAGCAAGCAGGCCGAACTCATCATTAACTCCACCGTGCTTTTATAACAGTTACATTTTTAAGTGCTTTATTTCATATAACATGCAAGGGAGTTCAAGAGAGAGAGGACTGAGCAGAGATAGGACAGAAGTGCCTGAACTTCACCAAACCTCCACCAAATCGGAAAACAATTCGAATGAAAACGTTTAATAAGTCACTTGCGATGGTTTTGAAAAAAGAAACAGTCTTCATCATCCACAAACGCAGTGACAAATTCTTCTTTAGTTTGGGAGAAAGAAGAAGAAAGGGGACAGAAGGATGCAGGGAGGATCAGAAGGTGGATAAAGAGACTGAGGGAGGTTTTCAGGGTGTGAGGAGGAGAGCAAATATTCCCCTTCCACGCTCCACTTGAGTCTCTCCGCTCCTCCCGGCCCACTTGTAACTGCTGGCAGGCTGAACGCGTCTAATTACAGCGCTGCTCGACACTGTCTGTCTGCCTGGGGGGGTCGTTAGACTGTCAGATCCCAGTGTTCACACACACAAAGAAAAACATTTTAGCTTGATTGTGAAACACTTGAAATTTGATTCTAAGAGGGTTCATCAAACGGAAATCAAATTTTCCATTTGGAACACGCAGGAAACAAACAAAGAAACAACAGTCCCTGAAGTCCCGAGGCTGTGATTGCTTCAATAAAGAAAACTTTCAAAATGCAATGTTACCAAACCACAGGCGAAAGCCTGCAGTGAATAAAGAGGAAAATAAAGTTTTATAACCAATAAACTGTGTATTCCTTTTTTAAATTCAGGCTTAAACTGTAGCAGTGCAGGATCATCAATACTTCTAAATCAATCGATAGAGAAGGTCTCTGCCTCAATTCAACTCAGGAAGGCCTGAATGTGGACGCTTTCAACTTTCAACTTTCAACTTTAACTTTATTGTCCCCTGAGGGAAATTTGCTTTGCAGGCAGGTAAAAAACATAAACAGAGAAAACAAAATCAAGCTTGGTGGGGCATGGCTGATGAGTACTATCCTCCATAAGATAACGTCCCTCTGACAAAACTATCATCATAAACCAAAGCAAAGAAGAAACTAAAGATATCAAACACTTGATTGATAGATATTTATACATATTATGAACATATAAATAATGCTAAATTATAGAAGTAACTCGGTCTGGAAGGACTTGGACTAAGCATGGGAATTGGGACTGGTAGCTGGAGAGGTGTCAGCTCATTTCCTGTGCACTGTCGAGGCACCAAATCCCCGGACTGCTCCGAGGCTCGTCCGTGTACAGCCCGCTCACTCTGACATCTCTCCATTAATGAATGCATGAAGGGTCCTGTTTGTGCATGTCTGTATATCAGGCCTGTGTGAACATATTTCTAATCATATTTTCTAATTCTAAATAAGAGAGATAATATAAAATTTATCTTCTCTTCTTCTGTAGTGCAATAATTGCATGTGCACAAACAGCCTGTTGACGATCAGGGTGATCCTGTAACTTTAAGAAGACGTACTACTGTATTTTAATCCCCAAGGGGAAATGCGTGCTCCATACCGGGACTTGAACTGGCAACCCTCCGGTTCCCAGGCCAAGTCCCTACAGACTGAGCTACCATCAACTTCTTTATCCTTTACTGCCTTATTTTCAGAGTCTAAGATATGGAAATCTAGGTGCCCATATACTGTCAGTGTCAAAAATATGCATCGTGATGTTAAAGCGTAGGGTGGCTGACGAGGTTACAGTTTTTAAGTGGAGATAGGAATGAGAACGTGTGTGCAAAAACAGCAGACAAACTGAATATGCACGATGCAGTACATATTCTGCAAGAGTGTGAGTACAGGGTTAGGGAAAGGATGCTGTGTGTGTGTGCGTGTGTGTGTGTGTGTGTGTGTGTGTGTGTGTGTGCAGATGTCAGGAGGATACAGAATGTTTCCACCTTAGGTTTCACAAACACAGAGCTTTTCTTCTCCCGCAGACTTTCTGCTGACAGGAACAACATGTCTAAATGTTTGCCAACCTGTCGCTGGCTTTTCCGCCGCTCTGCTGTTGTTTTTCTTTCCATTGTGATCTTCGCTTCGTCCCGTCCTGACATCGATTCCAGACCTCCGGACAGAACAGACTAACATTACGGCTCCACCTGACAGATGTGGGTACAGGTTGTCCAAGAGGTGACAGATGCGTGAGAGAGGTCACCGTAATAAGCTTGCATATGTGTGTTTATCGACACTATTTATTCATATGATGAACATCTGGACAAACAGCCAGCGATTAGACGTCATCTCCTTCGATTGTTGCAGATGGCAGCGCCATTTTCAGAGCTATAAGTGTGAAAATAGTCATAGCTCTTTAAATGGTACTGCTGTATGCACTCAGCTGACCAGCCACCTGATCTCTGACACCAGCAGCAATGTGGAGGAAGTCTTCATGAAGGATTCAGCTCATCTTTCTTTTTGAGGGCGGCGAGAAGGTTCCTAGTTCGAGTCCTCTCCCCGTGCATGTGTGGGTTCCCTCCAGGTACTCCTGCCTCCTCCCACAGTCAGAGGACATGGTTCATTAGGTTCATTGGTGACTCTAAATTGCCAATAGGTGTGAATGTGATTGATCTATGTGTAATTGACTTGTCCTGACAGTTTGGAAATTATGTTGTGAACCGAAGTGAAATTATTGAGCTTAGGTCCACACCAGGACATGGTTGGTCAGGAATGTCTCGAGGGCGATGAAATTATATCGAGGTGGCATTTTTTCCTCCCAAAGGTCAAAGGTGAACTCATCTAATATCCTGAAAAACACTTGTCTGGCCATTGTTGCTGTCCCATTATGTGAGCAGGATATCTCAGCGCCTGGAGGGAATTTTATCACATCTGGTTTATTTCAATTGTTTTATATGTCAGAGAGAATGACACCATCCGTCATCGATTAGGGGACAACCTCTCCTACTTCCAACCCCTACACGCCTGTTTGTTGTGATTTGGTTTGTCTTCTGACAATCACACGCTCTGCAGAGAGAGAGAGTGAGAGAGAGAGAGCAAGACATGACTGGTATTATGTCCCTCCTGTAAATAATTGTAGTGTAACCTCTCCTGTTTAATATACAGTAGGCCTACTTAGGCCACATTTTGTTTAAAGACCGATGTATGCTTTGAAATGATATAAATATACTCCATGTCCTGTCCTCAGTTAACATGTCACTCTGTGGGAAACTCTGATGGATGTAAACTAAACCTGTTTGGTAAACAGAGGAAAATAATAACTGAAGAAGCGGTTACTCTAGACCTTTTATTTTGAGAGGAAATGGCTGAATGCTTCATATTCCTTTGTCCTAGCAGGGCAGACCAGGGCAGTCAGTGACACTCTCGTGCTGTCATGCTAGGATTAAACTTAATCCAGCCTGTTTATGCTGCAGAAGTCAAAACAGTGGACAGATGCTGACACGGAGGATTAACCAAACAGGATGGGTTTACATTCTGCAGTTTGACCTTGTAAAACTTTGGTGGGATTTCATCAAGTATCAAACAACAAACGTAGATGATTTTATGCGGGTTTAAAACCTGAAAGGTTTGAAGGTTTTAGTGTAAGTGTGTGTGCTTGTTGCTCAGTCCTATAGTGCACTCTTATAGCTTTGAGGGAAAGTATGCGTGTGTTTATTTTACGATGTTGACCGTCTCCAGCGGCTCTTTGTGCTTGTGACTAAAGAAAATGTCCTGAAAAGATTTTACAGCTAAAACAAAATGATTGTGTTTTTCCTTTTCAATGACCGTGCATGCTGGCTTTTACGGCTCTTGGCCAAACATACAGGGACATTATTGTGGCCCATTGTTATTGTATAGGATTTGGATGGAGGCTGCAATATTGGAGCCGTTTTACTTTAACAAGAAAAGCAGTACTGGAGTCCATGTCAGTGGTATCACTTTTTGCATTGAAGAAATTAAAGATTTTGGTGAGGGGGGAGCATAAACATGGAGATCCTGCATGTTCAGTTTATTACATCTCTAAATACCAAATCATAGCGTCCATTAAAGGACGTGCTGGATCGTTAATTAACAGTTTAGTATCATGCATGGCCGTTTCTTCAGGAGAGCTGGTGGCAGGAATACACAGGGAACAAATGTGTCCTCGATCAGTAACCACATTAAAGTGGTCAGGAAGGATTTCACTTCCTAATTGAATCTGCTCGCTGTGTTGGTTTCTGTCTCGGTAACTTGGCCATCTCTGTCTGCACAGCTCTGTCCCACTCGTCTGTTTGTTCCTCTCTCACACACACACAGAAATCTGTCCACTCTGCCAACATGCAAGATGGCAATTACCATAAACAATATGGATGCACCTGGCACACATCTGACACATTAACACAGTGTAAACAATCCATATGTGGGTCACAGCTGCTCCATGTGTCCGTACAGACTCATCAGTCAAGTTAACGTCTGCCGCTGCGGTCCAAACATGAAGCTGGTTTTCCAATACAAGCATATCTATAAATAACGTGTAGGTTAAACCACATGTAAACAAAGTTAATTTAATCATGTCTGTTCTGACAGATTAAGAACATTATTTTATGGTAATATTGTCAGTAAATCTAAACATGAACGATCAGCCCTCTTAATGGAGGATGTAGCCAACATTTCTGGGTTAAAAGATTTTTAAACATTCATACAAATAATCCTACAAAGGAAGCAGACTTAGCCCCCGGGTCTGAGGTGAAGCAAATGCAGAACTGCCTTATTCCTGCATTCTTTAAATGGCCAGCAGGGGGCGACTCCACTGGTTCCAAAAAGAATATTGTTCAGATGTCTATGAGAAAATGAGTCTCCTTCTCACGCGTGTGAAACATTTTCCTTATGAGTTTATGGTCTTGTTCGCTAGTGAAGTGTTCTGCATGATGTTGATTAGTACATTTTGGTTCAATTCAGAGTTCAATAGATGACGGAGGGTACGCTTAGGCGAGGCTAACTCGTAGATGACAAGTTGGCCCCATGGTGCTCTGAAAATTATGTTTGGTGTCGTGTCCGGCTGTACGAAAAGAGTTCAGTTTTAGAAAGTGAGTTTTGTTTAAAGCCTGTTTTGCACTAGCCAAAATGAGTCTCACCGTTACCAAGAATGGATGCACATTGCTAGCCAAGCTAGCTTTAGATGATAGCTTGATATTTGCTAACCCTATCATTCCTCTCCAGCTCCGCTCTTTACTCCAAATATGGACACTTCTGCTCCACGAAACATGAAAAAAGATGGTGATGGCCAAAGTGCCAAAGTTAAGGCTTCATGACAGAACTCAACAAACCAGTTTTCGACACCACAGTGACTACATCCACCTTTTATAGTCTGTGATATTCATCTACAACTGATCGGAGAAATTTGGTTAAAGCAATGGAAATGTTGAGGCAGACATTTGATTGGCTGGAAAATGGAGCTTTTGGAGCTTGTTGCATTTAATTGGTTTGGCTTGCCACTTTGTTTATGCCTTCTTTAAACACATTTTATGATTCAATTTCTGAAAATATTTTTGTCCTTGATGATGCAGAGCTCTGAAGTTGCTCAAAGTGTGCAGAGAGATCGTCCTGAACCTCTGAACACTTTCTACATGAACACTTTTCTTATCGCACCATAATTGGCAGCTTGATGAGTCATCCTCAGAGCCTACGCTCAAACAACTAAAGTTTTTGCTTTGCAATACTTCTTCTCACTTTACTGAGATGGTTATTTTTGGGACTGAGAATTGCCTGAGTGAGAAACAGACCCCCTGCTTACAACCGCAGCAACAGCGTCAATGCTTCTGAGTCTGAAGGTCAACTGCAACATTTTTAATAAAAAGTTAGAAATAAAGTGAACTTTCCATGAAGACGTCTTGGTGGAAAATTGTGTGTTGCTATGGCTTACAACCTGGCCGATGTGGGTGGCATCACTGTATGGCAGTAGACACAAAGCAGCCTCACCTCAGGTCAGGTGTAAGCATCGATATAAGAGTAGTAGTTCTCTGTCTGAAAGCTTCTGGGCTGCACCGTGTGAGATGGAAAAAAGGGAATGTGTTTGTTTTCTTCTTCTGTCATTCTTAAGAACACACGCAGACTCGCTCCTCTCTGTGACACACAAACACAACACAATCCTGCACACTCACACTTTCTGTCTCTCTGAGCTTTCATTCATGATTACCTCTTGTTTGCTGACGGACGTCTGTTTATTCTCCTGTCTGAGCATCATATAAATATGAAGATATTTGCTCTGGTCTCACGGGACTCCACGCTACGGAGTGTAATTTTCACTCCCCTGCAGGTGGAAAGCTTCGCTTGGCAGGGAAAATTTCCATTCCCGCCCCCTCCTTGCTGCCTCATTGTCTCACGCCTCAGAGAAGAATAGAGAGCTATGTATAGATGTCGATTGTTAAGGTTCTTGTCTTACATCTGCCAGTGAGGATTAGATTTTCACAAGCTCTCCAACCTGAATGACAAAATAGGTCAGTGCCTTCCGATTGAGCCACATGACCGCTAAAAGAACAGTGAATGATCCTTTTGGAAGAGAAACAACCTGAGTGTACTTACCTCCTCGCAGATTAAAGACCAATTTAAGTGTCGAAATTCTGTCATGTGGCCTTCAGCTTGATGGGTCAGTTGATGGGACGTCTGTAGTGATACTGATGTGCGGCTTAGGTGTGGTTTATGGAATGTTGCTGTCATCTGCAGCAAATAAAATTTTTTAAAGGTAAAGGCACAGAGCGAAATTGCATTTTTTTCTACCATAGTGGCATTATCTCCCCATAATAGCATGATAGGACTGAGGTTGAAAACGAGTGAACTGGCCCTTTAAGTCTTCTTGCGTACTACAGTTCGGTGCCTGAAAAGGGCAGTCAGGCTTAGCTCTTGCTCTGTTACACTGAGCGCCCCTTCAGGCGTGGAGCCCTTCCGTTGTGTTGACTGGATTTGCAGCGTTTCTCTTTTGCATGTGTTCTTGACTTTGCATCGTTTCTGTACGTGCAGCATGTTGGATGTTAATGCATAGGTTTCAGGTTTTGAATTTCTATCGATTGTGAATGTGCAGCCAGTTTCTTCTAATAGAAACTGCTTGGGCCGTTGCAGGGCGATCGCCGTTGTTGGCCACAGTACTGAAGAAATAAGTGACCAAAATAATGGTTCATACTGATTTGATTTGAAATGTGCCTTTGTAAATGTTAAAGTAAGTAAGCCTGAGTTAGGAGCTGATTAATGTGTGGCCTCAGTTAAAACCAGGCGAGGCTGAAAGGACAAAACTCTGACAAGACATAAATGTTCAATGAGTCCTCCGCTGGCGAGGTGAGGAGGTAAACACCAGCTGCCTGTGTGTCTGTGTGCTCTTGCTGCTGATGTGTCGTCGGAGTATTTTACCTGTAGAACAGAGTCTGTGTGCATGTCCTCTCATTAGGATTCCTCTCCCGGCAGGCCTGTCACGAGGGGACAGCGCTGCCAACAGGCATCTTTTATTATTTAAACGCTCTCTTCATGTGTTTGTTCTGAAGTTTGACAGAGGAGCTGACGGCTGATTTTGTCTCCAGTCATGCAGGAAAACACCAAACAACAGCACCATTACAAACACGACAGATTTACAATAACACGTACAAATTACATTGATGTGTTTGTGTTCACATGCTGAGCCGCTCTTTTATAAAACACTCGTTCAATGTTTTTAGTTTAACATAAAAACTTTTGCTTTTGTTCCTGGTCGAGGACAAACATTAGTTTTAAAATGATCGAATGATTACAGGAACATTTGAAGAGTTTACAGTGAAATCAGAGAGTCTTTGATGCTAATACTAACAAACTTTAATGAATAACCAGATCATTTTATGAATATTATTGTTTCTCTCAAGCCTTTAAAGATGATATTAATCATGGCGATTACTGCTGCTGACTTCAGGTGCCATCGTTTTTCTGTCATGGTGCGATGTTTTGTGCCAGAGCTGTTTGACATGAATTGAAACACCCACCATCAAATGACTGAAGATGATGCTGACAAATCCTCGGACTCTGACTAAACGTAGCGCTGCTGCAGTCATCGCAGTTTGTGGAGCTCGTTGTTGCGTCAGTCTACTTTGGTGCACTCAAATGAACTCGTGGCACATTTTTAGGTTGTAATGAAAAATGCATGGCCGACTTTGTCTGCAGTCACTAGAAGTCTAAAAATAATGTAGGAGTGGAGCCTCCAATGTATCAGATGTTTGCATTCCTAATCTCACAGAAGGAGACCGTCTGCACCAGACATAAGATCATTACGGGGCATCTCTGCGACAGCTTATTATGACCCATAACTATGTTTATAGTTACACTGCAACCTCTAGGGGCCGATGTGCATCATTTAACTAACAAAACTAGCATGCTTATTCAAACAAAAATCACAAGCTTTTTTCTATTTTAGTTTAAACGCCTAAAACTGACCAACCTGCAACGATTTTCACAACATTAACCAAGTATTAAAGGACCAGTTTGCTGATTTTCAACCTCTGTCCTCTCATGCTATTATGGTAGGGAAAAAATGCAATTTCGTTCTGTGCAATTGGAGGACGCTGTCCACTTGGCCCTGGAAAACCAGGGAGCTCGCTAAACTACACTTCCTCAATCTAGGACGCCGCCTCCGATGTCTAGTTCAAAATCATCAGGTGTGAAATGTAGACTGCAGACCTGAAGATTTTTTAGACGATGCACCGGTATATTCTCGTTGTATTTCGGATTCTGTACCGCTCTGAGCCGTTGTAGCAATGTAGAATGGGCGAAACCACAAGCTGTTTGTACAACTTTCTCCACAGCTATGGCGCCAATTTCAAATATTATTGCTTCTATCGCTAATCGACAAATGTGTCACCCATAAAGCATGCTGCCTGCACTCAGTAAGGGTGCTAATTTAGGAAACACAACTAAGAGGGTAACGACAAACAACCGATGATCTTGGGGTAGTTATAGTGGATGCATACTTGACTGAAATTAAAATGTCACCATAACCTGCAAGCTGGTGTATTTTAAATTTCAGTTGAGTAATTGTAGCAGCAAAATAAGGAGGAGTTAAAGCAAAACAAAAGTGTCCCTGTGAAATAAAAACGTGTTAGAAATGGTAGCTGTATGAGGTTGAACAAAATGAACACACATTATTTTTCTTACTTTCCATCACTGCAAATGAACCACACGAGTAATAAGTGCACATGAAACAGAAAACATCTTGTACAGTTACTGCAGCAGTGAATGCACACAGAGCAGCTCTTGGCCCTGCTTGAACCTCGACCCGGTCAGCTCTCCATGCTAGCCGGAGTGGCTCTGATGCCCCCGGCCTGCTGCTTACAGTCCGTGCAATCTTCTGTGCAATCTTCCCTTCAGGCGCTGGAGCTAATAGAGTGTCAATGTGAATGTTCTCCCACCAGATAAAGACGAGAAAACCTCTTTTGTCAGTGCGGGCGGATCTCATTTAACCGGACAAGCAAGCCGACTGGTTAGGCAACAAGAAATAATGAATATCAAAGGCAGCGATGTGAGAATAAAAAGGGCTCAAGAAGAAGGCACGACTTACATTTTAATTATTTTATGGTTGTTTCTAGTGAGAGTCTGGACAATTAAGATTTTATTTATCTTCAGAATTATTTGGCTCACAAATCAGGAGTAAAAAAATGCAGTTATTTTATATTTTAGAAGCCAGAAACAATTTTGAGGAGCACAAACCTTTTACCTTTTTCTTTCAAGGCCATTTGCTGCACTGTTTTTCCTTTATTTGCCTCTAGACAGTTATTATGATCGCAACAGAATTCATGAGTGCTTGATTAATGTAAGTTGAACCTTTTCTAGTTGCATGCAGAGAAAGAACCAGAAAATCCTGCACACTGAGGATTACCTTTACTCACTTTATTTATTGTATTAATTTACAGAAACATCCGCTGAACCTGAGGCTCGTTCAAAACGTGAAAAAGCCAAAATTGTCGCACACAAAGGTAGTCCAGCTCTGAATATACACAACCTATTTGCAGGTATAGATACACACACCCACAACACACACACACACATAGCTGTCCTCATTCCAGTCATGTAAGCTATTACCTGAGGAGGGGTGCGTTACAGAAGTCAGTCATGCAGTAATAATCAAACCTCTCATCTACTGAGAGCCGGACGTACACGGAGCTCATTCCTTAAACACAAACAAACAAACAAACAAACAAACAATCACCCTCTACATTAAAGCCTGGGCTACTTTATCTACTTTTAGTGCAGCATCTTCTTGCCTTCTTAATTATTCAATACTAATACTTAATTTCAGAGGAGTGTGTTTACCCATAAGCTGTATAGTATAAGCACACACACACGTGCATGTGTGTAGTGTTTAGTCCCCCACAGGCCGGCCTGCCTGCGCTCTTCGCCCTCATGCCTCAGTGCCTGTGTCCAGGCTAAATTCTGTTGTAATGTTGTGAGACACACGGAGCAGGAGGTTCACTGTTGTCAGCCTCAGCGCTGCTCAGCGCCGCAGGTCAGCTCAGTGCACCTACAGGTCTGTCAGTACAGCACACGCGGTACACAACGGGATGCTCTCATCCAAAAGTGTTCAGTCTCGTTTCCAGAAGAAGGTTCTTTGTTATCTTCTGCAAAGAGAAAAGATCAGATCAAGAATGCAGATCCAACAGTGAACAGACAATTAACACGGATGATCTGTTTTTACATGCAAGACCAACAATGACAAGATTGATTATATCAATATAGATATTTTAGATGCCTGTAACTGCTGCCGTGGGGTAGGTGTCAGATAAAGAGAGTAACAGCATGAAGGTGAAACAGCCTTTGTTTACTTTTTCCACTGCAAAGATTCTCAGTGAGTTTAAATGTTAAAAGAAAGCAGGATGAGATTTTTTTTAGCAGAAAACACGACTTAGGGCCTGATCAGACAGAGCGTGTTTTGCAAACACGAGGCGCACCGCTCTGCCTTTTTTGTTGAAGCCTACGGTTAAAAAAAGAGTAGCTCGCTGCACCTTTTTTTTATACTGTTGTTATAGCAACCACCGAAACATAGCTGTCATTAACCTACCCATTATATTGTAAACTGACAGAAGGCCCGCCTCTCCTTTCATCCGATTGGACAATGAGAAAAAACGGCCATGACGACGGGCGCTTTTCTGCTTTGAGTTGAAGTTTTTTCAACTCGAGGCGCTCAGAGCGTTTCCTTGAAAACGCGAGGCGCACAGAACGGAAAAACACGAGGCGCTCTGCAGCGCAAAAAGCCTCTCATTGAAAACAATGACAAAAGAGCCCCCAGCTGCTAAAACGCGTTCAGTCTGATCGGGCCCTTATACATGTATGGGCCAGGAAGCAAAGAGATAATAGGAACGTCTTTGCCCACAGGGGGCGCCAAAATTGACACAAAGTGAAAGTCCCCTACAGGAGCTTTAATGTCATTAGAATAAGTTGGAGGCAGATCCGGACACGTATCTGGCAAAGAGGTTTGGTTTCCTGATAAAACTGAAGTTTTATTCAATTTAAATCTTTTTGGATCTACAGCCTGACAGAAGCTGGGTATTTAGCTGCAGTAGAGTCCTACAGGTGTGGAACGATTTGGGAACGATACCTATTACCAATATGGTAGCCGATGACACTGGAGAATTCGGAAGCTAGAATAAACAGAATGACCTTTGTCCTAATATGTCCAATTAAAGAACCCATATTTTCTGATCAATCTGGAAATCGTTAGTATCGTTTTACGGTGAATGGGAATTTTTTCAGTAATTAGACAGAGTTATGATATCACTGACGTATGAAGCACGTACTTAATGAGTAGATATTGTTTGTCATGATTCTGGGTGGTTATTGGAAACCATTGCTGCAATCCTTGACCACCTTCATGCTTTTGCAAACACTGGTGTTGGGAAAGTTAAGAGTTGCAGAGAAAAGAAGTCCGTCAGAGAGAGAGAGGATATATTTATGTGTGCCACAGAGGAGAACACAGTGCAAACAGTCCTCATATATAAAACCAGCTCTTTCCTCTGTGCCAATCATACTGACTGAGGTTCGTCCCTGTTATCAGCAAAGGTCCATTTCTGATTAAACTGTTTCCTCACACAGATAGCTCGGGTCCGTCACCCTCCTGCACTAAGAATTGCTCAGTCGGGGGCTCGAGCCTGATTGAGCCCCACAGGCCCACAGCTTAAAACCTCTTATCAAGGAGGAAGAAAGGGGAGGAAAAACATAAAATAACAGACTGAATCAGAGCGTCCATCTCGATACCTCTGTGCTGTAAAGTCATGCCTTGGTGTAAACACAACAATACTTTGTCAGGGTTATGATGGACACTTTCTCTCCCCCCTTTTTGTCTCCGAAACTGAGCTCCAGACTGCAGATGGTATCACAGTGACAGAAAAGGGGAAGGAAGTTTTTGTTTGCAGTGAGTGACGCTTTGCAAAGTGAGCTCGGCTCCGCCATCTAATCCCACACGGCTCAGCGGGGGAGCCGGCTGTCGTTAGATCGTAGCGAGGGATGTTGAAAGGCATGATGGGAAGGCTGTGATGTTTTATATGCTGAACAGCAGAGTAGCTGGAGTTGTGATGTGCAGTCAGGCTCAGAGGAGAGCAGTGCATTAGACTCTCACCTGTCTTTGTTTCATGACAGAACATGTCATATTCAGTTTGTGGAAGCACCTGTGCAGGGAGAGCCAAAAGTCTTTCATCTTCTCTTTTCAGCTGAAGCACAGTTCGATAGGCACAGTTTGACCAGGTTTGCCCTGAATCTCTTCAGCTGCCCCACAGTAAGGCCTACTAACTGGATATCTCTGGCTAACAAGTAAACAGACCATGATTCTCTCTAAACAGAGGACGATGCATCCTCTCACTGCACCGTGGGACTCAAACAAACCAACGCATCTATCAAACTCTGCCAGTGTTTTTTTGGCTGCTAGGATCCATGAACAACTACAAAAAAGCTGCAAGACACAATAATTATATTAACGTCTTACAAAGTCAATACAGCTAGCATGATCAATGTAAGCCCATTATTCACTCTCTTTTAGCTCTGACGTGGTTGCTTCGAATCCTGAGCTGTAATTCTCTCTGTCTTCATTGCTACTAGCAAAAAAGTTGACAATGCAGGAACAGTCCTCTGAAACTCATCAAATATGCTAGGTCAGTGACCAAATGCTACAATGCATGGCACAATAGCATCCATGTTTTTATATAGAGAGCTCTTTGCTGCAAGTAAACTCGAAGAAAATACATTTGCAAATGCACAAAATACATTCAAACAGTGAACAGACTGTTTGCCAGATGAAGGTCGAATAAGGAAACGTGTACGAAACTTACCTGTAGTATCCGGTCTTTATAAAGAGAAAACACAAGGTGTTAGCAGCCCGTCTAATAATGATATTATTGGCCAATTTATATAACCTGTTCAAAAAGTATGACAATGAATTGTATCAGTATTATCTTGGCACAGACGCAGCCATGATGACGGTCTGCTCTGAGATCATATTTGATGCTTAGGGCCACTTACCAAGCTGCTGTATTTAACACCTTGCTTGTTGCAGCCTCTCTTAGGGTTTGATGCATCTCACACGCAAATCTGCTTTAATAACCTTTGTGCAAAGTTTTGCAAAAACATTTAACTGTCCGCTTCACATCAGTACCTCCTCTGACCTTGTATCAAATGTTCATGGAGCTCCATCACTGTGGAAACAACACAGATCTGTGCAGCTGCATTCCTCCAGCATTTCTCTTATTTTCTGTTTGCCTGCTGCAGATTGGGTTTCTTTGGCCCCGGCTAAAATTCTTTCAGCTCGCCCTAATGCTTTCTGACGTGTTTTCAGACCAGCCTCATCAAGCAGGAGCGGGAGAAAACCAGCCTCGAAGATTTAATCCCATAGAAGGGCAACTTTCTGATTCCTCCTGCAGACCTGGTGTCAGTGCTGTAGCTTTAGCACCGAGCGGCTGTAAACATTAAGTCAATCAGTCCCAATCAACATTTTACCCTTGTTCAGTCATTTCTTTAAGCCTCCTCAACCTGGGTTTCATTTATTGTTTGCATTATTTTATCGTGCAAAGAGACACCGTGACTTTTATAACGCTGTAAACTTTTCTTGCAAACATTAAATCTTCCTAAACTGCCTTCTTTTTAATTCATTTCCTGTCTCCTCCTCTCCTCCGTCTCCCCTCTCTCGTGTCCTTTCCTCACCCACCTGCTAACAGAAAACATTACTCACTGTAACTGTAATTGAGGTGATGACACCAAGCTACTGTAATTCGTTTTAAAGTGAAAACCTGGGATGCTTTTGCTTATCTGTGCACATTTTAAGATCGTCGGGTTGCAAACAAATCTACCTTCAAGGTCCTGGGAGGGTAAACACAGAATGCTTTATGAATAATATATTTCTTTCTGTTTAAGAAAGCCTCAGAAAGTCATGCTGCCTTTGCCAACATGCACATTTGTATTTTTTTGTTGCAGAGCTAAAAGCAAACTTTCCTCGTGGGTGCAAACTTCTGAACTTCTTCCTTTCATTCTAGTTAATCTCTCTATTCAAATCCCATTCTGTAGTATTCATCTCATATTCATCATCCTCTCCTCATGTCCTCACCCTTCCTCTCCTTTCATTAGCATCACAGTGAGTGAGCTGAAGCCGGCCTCTTGTTGTCTTGGTTGGTGGTGACCTGGAGAGTCAAACATCTCTGACACACAGCAAAGAGAAAAAGAAGGAAAGAAAGAAAGACGTCCTGATTGTGATGATCAATTATTGTACTTCAGGCAGAAAAGAGTCTAAGTGGGATCATCACAGGAAGTGGCGACAGTGAGAAAGAGAGAGAGGCTGTGATTAGAGGGTTTGAAGAGCGGGCGAGAGACCCACAATGGTCATCAAGAGAGAGAGCGAGTGGCTGGGTTCCCCAAGTGGAAGATTGGATCACTCGTGGAGAAAATGGGTGAAAAAATATGCTGCAAATATACATTTGTCCTGTTATTCGTGCATCAGAAATTCAGGAACTGTTCGGGTACAGAGTTCTTTTGTTCTCCTGCAGTTAGAGGAGAACTGTGAACATTTGCTCAGTTTTTGGAGATTCATTTTGTTGTAGTATCGCAAAACCCAAATACATACGTACAGTCTTTTCCTGTGACAAGCTCAGTTGCTTCGTAGCAGAGCTGCTTCTACTGAATATGGAAGAAATACAGGGAATAGCTAGAGAAACCCTCGTGCTCTGAAAGGGAAACAACAACTGTCAAAATATTATTAGGCTGTATGATAGTTTATGACTCTGTGTAAAAGAAGGGCCGCTGAAAGCATGAAGGAAGCCAGCCAGGTGGACGATACACACCCTGATCTTTACCCTAAATTAGTTGCATCCATGCGGTGAAGACGAGGAAGAAACTTTCCCTTTTTCGACACGCTCAACTTCTCCTCATAAAAAAACATGAAACATCAACATCGTTCAGGTGCAAAAAAAGAGAAGAAAATACCTCTTGCAAAGTTGAACTCGTTGGGTTTGGAGAAACTGACTGAAGGCTCTGAAACTTTTCCTTTGGATGAAGTTACACATGCGTGATGGTCAGAGTACACATGAGGCCAATACACTTGAAAATGTGAAGGTTGTTTTCTTTGACACTTTTTAATCGTTGTTATCTTCTATTTCTCGTCGGCCTTTGAGCTGACTTTCCTTGTCCTGTGCTGAAGCCAGTATGTCTAGACTCACTGAAGGACGCACTTCTAAATTTCCTCTTAGCTTTTGTTAGGTAAAACTTTATCTCCCAGTTTTCTCTGTATTGACCTGAAAATTAACCTTTGTAAGCTTTAGTTCGATCTTTTTTATCCGTACTCTGAAAAATCTCCTTCAGGCCCTGTACAACCAAAGCACAGACAAGGTCTCAGCCTATCAGAGGAGTGTTTGTTTGCAGAGGTTAATCCTCAGGTTAATGCAGTGGTGTAATACTCTGACATCTCCTGATGAATTTGCATTAACCTCTAAGTGCATATTCAATTTCCAAGTGGCGTTATCAACAAACACAGAGCAGAATGTCGGTGGCTGCTACAACTTATCAGAGCAACAGGCATTCGACTGATTATGGCTAGGCTAGGTGGCTAGCTCCAACATCCAGTTCACGTGGCTTTTAGTTCAACATAATCACACAGACTCTTGGCATGACTCAATTTAGTAACAGTTTTATATGCAATGTGATCCACTGTCCAGTCCAACAAATACTAAAGAGATAGAGGATTCAGAATGTTCCCCTGAAGCGGCAGCCATCTTTGTGTTCATGAAAGAGCCTCCATGCGCTTAAACCCGCCGCATATTACATATACGGTGGTATCGGCCTGCCCTGAATCACGCCAGATTGAAATAAGTCTAAACAGGAGGGGGACCAGATGCTTTTGCCGGAGCAAATATAAGCATGACCTCGCCGATTCATCTGGTTAATAGGCTAACAGTGCAGCAACACATGATACACAGAAATACGTTTTTACAGCAGGGTTAACGTCTTTGTCTCTTCTCATTTGGAACATCAAAATCAAAGCAGCAGAACCAGAGACATCCTCTATGGATTCTTCCTTCTTGTCAAAACCTATTGCCAACATTACCATCAATGTAACTTGACCCCTGACGATTCTGTGGCAGATTTAAATGTGCTATGCTAATGTAGCCTCAATTCACTAGCCTCAAACCGAGGCACTTCTTTTGCTTCATCACATTTCACACAGCTCCCTCTGGAGCTACAAGAGGCTTTACACCACTTCTGCTTTTCACATATGCAGTCATAAACACCTTTAGAGTCCTGCTAGCAAGGATGAAATGTGTAGTGAATTCAAAGACTACTGGGGCGACAGAGACTAGTTTTATTTTTCTTGGCAAATATCTTAAACTTAGAGACCACACTGATCTTTATCCTCAGCTATGAGGCTGTATTCATGTGTCTGGTGGGAAATGTGAACTGTGTCAGCTTCTCTCAGCCTTGCGAGAGCGACATACATATTTCAGTGTTGTATTGATCTCCATTGAGAAATGTTCTCTTTCCTCTCCCACCCTCGGCAGGAACATCAGAGCGTTTGCACATTTGTAATCTTGCTGAGGGGCACTACATCGAGAAGACTGTTCGCCACATTGCTGCCCAAAATCTGTAGAAATGTTTAGTCTGCTTGTAATCCGGGCCTTCTGTCTCTCTCTCTCCTCTGGCCTCATTAAACAAACCTCCATCCTGTCTCCCGCTCTGCCAGTTGGCCCGGTGGCTCGGCTGTGTACAAACAAAACCACATAAACATGGAATGGATGCAGACACATGTCCCGCTCCAAATATCCATGTGGTCCAAATGCTCCATTTGAGCAGACTGACAGTTTTCTGTACATTATTAAACATATTTGTATAAACAGTGTTCAGACATTCATCAGTAAACAGTTTAGGCTTTTTACTGAGACTTTAACATGTTAGAGTTTCATCCTTCCTCCTCTCATGTATAAATTATTATGGATGGAAATTAGATCTTTAAACTCACATTCAGTTTAAGTTATACTGCAGATTATTTATATGAGAATGAAGCTGTAAAGAAGGTTTCACGTTCTTGTTTTGCATATTTATACCGTTTTATCATCATTTCATGTTTATTCTAATGGATTTAATTTTCTAGTTCAAAGCACCTGTAGACGTGTCAGAATTAGCTTAGGTCTCGATTGGTATAACAACAATTAGTGAAAGAGAATTGACTTCTTTCAAAGACGTAATGATTAAACAAATGTTTTCACTGTGCATTGAAATCCATGTACCTCGGGGTCTTGTTCACAAGTGAGGGAAAAATGGATCTTGAGACTGACAGACGGGTCGGTGCAGCGTCAGCAGTATTGCAGGGAATGTTCCGGACCGTCGTGGTGAAGACGAAGCTGTAAAGCGAAAGCAAAGCCCTCAATTTACCGGTTGATCTACGTTCCAGCCCTCACCTGTGGTCAGGAGCTTTGGGTAGTGACCGAAATAATTTGTTTCCTCTGCAGGGTGTCTGGGCTCAGCCTTCGAGAGAGAGGGTGAAGAGCTCAGACATCCGGAGGGAGCTCGGAGTAGAGCCGCTACTCCTTCACATCGACAGGAGCCAGTTGAGGTGGTTCGGGCATCTGATTGGCTCCTGGGCGCCTCCCTTTGGAGGTTTTCTGGGGATTTACAACTGGGAGGAGACCCCGGGTTAGACCCAGAGCTCGCTGGAGGTATTATATTTCCCACCTGGCCTGGGAACGCCAAGGGATCCCCCAGGAGGAGCTGGCAAATGTTGCTAGGGAGAGGGACGTCTGGGTTAAGTTGCTTAGCCTGCTGCCACCGCGACCGGGCTGATAAGTGAAAGGTAATGGATGGACGGGTTGAAATCAAGTTTTCTAAAAGTTGAGGCTTGAGCCTTTTTGAGGTGAAGACTTTTATCATACTTTATTTGATATAGTTTCATCCGAGAAAATAACATTCTGTTCGCTGTCACATCACTTCACAGACTGCAGCATCGTTTATTGCACCATTAGGACTCATTTCAGTGATGTGAAGCATAAAGCACTCAAACATAAGAGTATAATTTTTAACTGATGAAGATTAATGCAGCAAAGCCCCCACAGTGTTTACTGTAAGTGAGCTACAAAGACCATAAGTCACAGCATGTAGTCATTTAATTAGCTTCCACTCAACAGAGACTTACACGACACAAATTAATGTGTTACTTAGATTACAGGATGAAAGATCAATAAAAAAGTCATCAATAACTTCCCAGACAAGCCCTCCAACAGCTTTGTTTCCAGCGATGAGCGTAAGCAGCCACGGCGTCACACTCCCAGAACCGTAGTGAGACCAGCTGAGGGTTTGACGCCGAAATGTGGCAGCAATTTTGGGTTCCGCTCCGGCGAGAATCTGCAGCCTGTTTCCTTTTGAAAAGCTCTTAATGTTCTCGTCTGTCGGGACGGTAAATTTCACGGCCAGTTTGGCAGCAGGAAGTGTCTTTGGTCAGGGTGTTTGTGTAAACAGCTCGTAATGGTTTTCGCCCGCGGTGAGGCCTCTGTTGTGCGCACACACGTCTCTGTAATTCATCTCTACATATACACAGTTAAACTGAACAAAAATGCATACGTGAGTTCTTCCATGTGCACCGCAGACTTTGATTCTTCTCATTCAAATGCAGCAAAGCCTGCAGACTGTATACAAGTGAGACTCATTATGGCTGCCAGATGAGTTTCTCCGATGGTTCACTTTAATGTGCTTCCTGACAAGAGCTGTGTTGTTACATGTAAATGTGTTTGTGCACGACTGTTTGCCTCAACCTATTACAGTTACATATTAGACATGTAGCAATGAGTCTGTCTGCGTCATGTTCATCTTTTGTGCCGCTAAAAGCTTCTTTGTCAGATGAAAATTGCCAGCTTTAGCAAATTAGGGCAACATAACAGCAGAAACCTGATTATTTGTTGTGTTCTGCTTCATTGAATTCATATCAGAGAAAATTACTGCAGATCTGTCCGTCCGCTTAATTGGCTTTTTGGATGAGTAGCAGCAGATTCACCTGCAGAATGAACTGATGCTTCAGTCAATTCTGTTCTTCCTTCATGGTAACCATGACATCTTCAGGTGATCCGGTGGGTCTTTTAGTGGGTTATCTGGTTTCTGAAGTAGGAGAAGAGAAGAAGAAAAGACTAAAACTCTCAGTTTATCACACAAATAAAGCTCGACGAGATGCGAGATTTGTATTTGTCATTTGACAGTGACAAAATGTGTTTGTCACTTTGTTATTTCTGATCTCATAAATGAGCATAACGCACTGACATCTTTGTGATATCAGACTTTCTTTGGACTTAATGTGATCCATCTTTCTCTTAGTTTTTCTTGTTCACAGTCATAGTCATCAGTGTTATGCATGTTCACACCTACAAAGAACTTCTTCAAAGTTCAGTTCACAGACTAAAATGAACTAGTTCATGTTCATATTTTGTTTTGTTTTTAGCTGCACCGAGTTCCTGTTTTTCAGCAGTAATAATGATTTCCTGTAGTCATCATTCACTCGCACTATATTTCTTAATACTGGCTGGATTCTTCAACTTGATGTGTCAGTTCAACCTCGTTGCTGATGTGACGTTCAGACTTGTTTTTCAGACCCGGCCTGCACAATATGCATACAGCTGGGAGATTCTTCCCGTTGGAATCTGTTCTGATTGGTTACAAAAACTCAAATGTTCAGAAGAACTGGCTTAATGGTCTTAATTGCATGCAGCATGAAGTATATCAAACTGCCGGATGCATACCAGGTGCGGTAAATTTAGCCTTTGGCTGCTGTAAAACACAGTGCTCAGGCTCAGCCTCAGAGATAGGGTGAAGAGCTCAGGCATCGAGAGCTCGCCGCTACTATCAGAATCAGAATTAGAAATTCTTCTCGTCGAAAGGAGCCAGTTAAGGTGGTTCAGGCATCTGATTAGGATGCCTCCTGTGCGCCTCTCTTTGGAGGTTTTCTGGGCATGTACAACTGGGAGGAGACCCCGGGGTAAATGTCAACTTTGGCTGCCGTAAAACACAGTGCTCAGCAACTCTCGGTACCTCTGTGAACGTGAGCAATCGTTCACTGTCGTTCACGAGTTGCAAATTGATTCGTTCAGTTCACCGCTCACCAACAATATGAGCATGTTCAATAGCGCGTTCAGGCACTGCACTGACAGTGGTGTTGGGTGCACTCGCTCAGTTGTTATTGGGAAAGTTTGGGTTGTGGTTTTGTGAGTCTGAAAACAACAATTTTGCCTACTGAATATAAATTAGGAGAGTAACTTACTACAGACTACAAAACCTAATCCAAAGAAACAGAAAAAAAATTGACATTCAGATGAAAATAAACAAACAATGAATTAGACTTAATGCCAAAGGTGCTGCGGGAGAGAAGTTAGAGACATTCAAGATTTGTATATACACCAAAGTGCCTTTGTTGCTTAAGCTGAACCAAAATGGCACTCAGGATGTGAACTCTGGACCCTGGTGTAAAAGTCCCGGCACTGTATGCCAACAGTCCGCCCATCCATCTTCCTGCGACACCAATTTAGCGCTTCATTCATTCAGTACTGAACAATCCTGGCAGTGATTAAGTTTTCATCACGAGATAATTGAGGGTGATGATATATACGAGCAAGCCTCTTCTTCTGATGGAGGTGGTGTGATGTGCTGATGAAGGCTTTTAAAAAAGCAGACATTTAATCACTGAACTTTTCCTCTCACACGCCTTCCTACTCAAACAGCTTCAGTAAGCTGCTGTGATGTATGAAAGATCTCCTTATTTTGATGATTACTGCACTTTGATTTCAAGTGAATGTAGATGTAACCATAGCGTGTGAAGCACCGTCTCTGCCCCCTCTGTCCGGGTTTCACTATCACTCTTCCCGCTCCACTTATGTCTCGTAACAAAGTCAACCTGCGGTCAGCTTTGACAACCTCTCTCAGTCACCCTCCTGTTACCGGACTGTGGGATCACTTTTCCAGTAAGCGGGGATCCGACTATGTTGGGAAGTGACTCTCTTTCCATCAGGACAATGTTATGAAGCTTTTACTAATTGTATTATCCCTCTACAAAGGTCTATGGAGGCTGAAGTGTTTCGCAATGAATAGACGAGAAGAAGGCCCCGGGTCTGGTACTGATTATAATGTGGGGAATCTTGGAAAATAAGCTTATTTTGCTGTTGCAGTTTAGTCTGGTAAATATCTGCTCCGGCTCATGTGGTTTGGAAGGTTAGAGGCTTTGAATGATGTGAATGAAGCTTTACTTGTGCTGAACTACTGTTGCACCCCTGCTGCATAACTCAAGGCCTCTCCGGCTGGATCAACTGCACATTTAAGGGTAATTAAAGGCCTGCTGTTGGAGAGCAGATCAAGATGATCAAGAAGGATTTTAAGAAGTATTGAAAGATCTTTGAGTAGAAGGATCGTCTGAGCCGGTCCAAGACTTATAAAGAGCGGCTGGACAAGCTCAGGTCGATGATGGTGGACTACTGGTGCTACAGCTGCAGGGAGGTGGCCCAGGAGACCTACCAGGGACAAAAGATTCTCCGCCTCTATCTTGGAGGATGAGTGGACACTGATGAGTTGGACAGCAATGTGGACAACTGGGAAAAGAAACCGGAACTGGAAGAAATCATTCCCTTTGGAGATCTCGTCTCCTGGTGCAACAATCAACAGAAAATAATTTTCAACCGAAGCGTGCTAAGAAGGCTGCTCAATGACCTGTGGCCACCATGGGACACTCAAATATTTCAATCACAAGTACAGAGTCAACATTTTCTTAATTTGTCATTTTGACTGCAATAAAAGTGGTTGTGTTAATGCCTCTGTGTTAGCAACAGCCATGGCAGGAGGCCTTACGTTTCAGGGCTTGTCTGGAAAAACATCCACGGGTCCCTACGTACTTAACCTTAAATTTGGTGCTAATGTTCACTTGAACTCAAGGATGAACTGGTTAGAATCTGGCTGTCAAAGTTCAGAGGTCACTGTAAGCTCTGTTAAAACTTCTTTGCCCATAACTCAAGCATGTATATGCAAATTACGCACACACACGTGTCGAATGATATTAAACGATGAAGTGAGGATATGTTTTAAACAAAATGTCAAAGGTCAATGTGACATCATAATGTCTTGGAAAGCATGCCCATGATTCTTGTCCCATTCCTGGTTAACGGGACATCTCATGAAGACTTGGAGGGAATATTTTCAAATTCCCCACCATGGACTTAACTTCGACATGGACTTAAGGATGAAGTAATGACATTTAAGTGGTCAAGGTCAAAGATCAAGGTCACTAGACCTTATTTTGGTCCTATACTTGTGAATGTGATACCTCAGCAATGCCTAAAGCGAATCTTATTCCATCTGGTTCATTTCTTTTTTGTGTCCGTCCATTAGAACAACGCCATCGTCCATTGATTGGTTGACAATCTCTCCTCGTTCTTCCGCTCACGTACCTGTTGGTTCTGCTGTTGGAGAAGGGTTTACAGATGATCACATGCTCTGCAGAGAAACAGAGAGAGAAAGACTTTATCTGTTATCACATCCCTCCAGTAAATGATTTTGGTTCAGGCTCTGCTGTTTGTTGTAGTCGTACTTATGTTGTTTAAATATTTTCAACATACAACTGATCCTCCATCTCATCCTGCTCAGCACTCTGTCCAAGAGCTCAAGTGGAAATCTTCACATAGCTTGTCCAAATCCCAAATGTATCCAGTTTACAGGGATACAAAACAGAGAAGAGCAGTAAATCATCTCGTTTGAGAATCTAGAACCATTGATTTTTTGGCAATGGACGACTTCAATGATTAATCTCTCCCTCTGTTCTCTCTTAGGTATTCTGCGCTTCACAACGGGAACCACACGGAGCAGGAGAAGAAGTCTCTGCAAACAGACATAGAGTCCCACGAGTCCTGCTTGTGACCAACGATGACTCCCCAGTCACATCTCCAAAGACCTCGGCTCTTACCCCGTCATCACAGAGTCGACGAGGAAGCACGCAGCCGGAGCTGAAATCCACCGCACATGCTTCAAATCCAGCAGAGCTCCATTAACCAGAGCTGTGATGAGACTTGGCGAGGAATGTGACTCATTCTGCGGTCTTCAAAGGTGGCAGGGACCTAGTGGACTGGATTGAAAACCAGTTCTTTGTCTTTCTGATGCTGCGTCTGCCATGCTGGTTCTCAGAGGCTGAGCTGTCCAGGTCGAACTGAATCAGAGCCAGAATGAGGTCCAGCTTGTCTTGTGGAGAACCAGCAGCTTGTGACCAGCAGGATGTGATTAATGACTGGGAGTCTTTCAAGTGAATTATGTTGCCAAAGCGATTTTACACACATAGGACCTATTCCTGATCATTATATGATTCTCCCATTGTTCCCCTTCAAATAAGAGAGTGGCAGCAGATTTTAGGAAGTTGTTGCCTGTAAAAGAGTGTCGTAGTTGGCAAAAATGAACGTTTAAAACAAGTGTTATTTGTGAAAAGAGGCAGAGTTGAGAACAATATTTATTTTTGTTAAACATCAGGTGATGACACAAAGGTGAAGAACCTAAGTGTCTCCAAGGTCGAAGCTTTCCAGCTTTGCTAAATCCTCACTAAGCTGAAAGGAAAATGTGGTTTCGAGGCTGCGTTAAATTCTTGACCTGAACAGTCAGAGTGCGTTATTACAGAGGCTGCTAGCTCACACCTTCTGTGCATCACTCCATGGGGTTCACAGTTTTCCACGCAACAAGAAGTTAGAGGACAAAAACACACAAAAGCTGCTCATGAATGATTCAGCAGGTGTAGAGGTGGAGCTGGAGCTGTACGTGCGTGGTCATGTCCTCATGTGCGATGTGAGTGTGTATGAAACAACCTTTTACCATCACCCACTGCGCTGACCCTGACTCCATCTTGACACTCCATTTATCCCCTCCATCTCTCCTCGCCTGAGAGGTCATGTCAAAGAATGTATCATAAATATTTCCATTTGTTTTTATTGATCATAACAGAAAACACTTAAGTCAACTGTTTACCTTTTCCCACAATGCACCTGCCCTTTAGAAAATGTGTAATGTCCCGTCAGTCCCCCACAACCTGTCCTCGTCCCTGTTGTCCAGCAGCCTTAAACGTCACTCAAAAGGCCGCTCACTGATACCTGACAACTGAACCTTACTACATGATTAGTCACCATTAGCGCTGGAATAAACCCAGTTTACACTACCCATCTAGCACCAAACAGCTGATTGATAAAGTAAGTTAGAATATCTAGAGCCAGATCATTTTCTCAGGAGTTGGTGGAGACCAAAGCAGAGCTAAAGTGAGAGTGTACATAGTAGTGAAACACCACTTTGACCATATCATAAATTTGATATTATAATATTTAATATTTCACCCATCCAGAGGATATCATGTCAGGGTGAAGTTTTGCCCTGCTTTGATGTGAAAAGTACATGCATGTATGAAGGCTCAGCACGTAGTGTAATGTCTGTGGAGGTTCTCAGTCATCCAGGTCGTGGTAATTCGAAGCTTTAACCAAAAGACAACTGGACTTAGTTGAAGTTCTTGAAGACGTTTCACCTCTCATCCTAAATGCTTCTTCAGTTCTAAACCGACTGGTCGACGGAGCTCGAAATATAAGCCTTTGAGACTTATATCACCAGAGAGGTGAAACTTCAACCAAGTCCAGTTGCCTTTTGCATTCAGCTTAGAACATAACGTAATATAACATAGCTTACGTACGTTATTTAACTTACAAAACTGACAGTTATTTTGACCTAAACCACGAATCTTCTTTAACATAACCAAACTGCAACAGTCACTTGAAATGTTTCTCAGCAAGCTTTATTTTGAAAGGCTAACCTGGTATTCATTAATGCTAACCTGAGTGTGGAATAAAAACTTTACACGCTTAAGGAAGGGCAACCATGACTTTGACACGGTATCCTCTCTCGTGGCCCGGGAGTTTTCTTACATGCTTTTATGTAAGACGGGTCGTCTGTTAGCTAATAGTCAAACCTTTCTATCCCCAAGTGGTGAAACATGATAAATGCAGCTTTAAAGGTCAGTTTATAACTAACTACAATGGGATTTCCATATTCTCCTTTTAGTTTATGGTATACAGTATAAGCATTGTGTTAAAACCCAACACAGGGTTGCCCCACCGTTCTGTATTGATAACAATTGGGCAACTAACGTTTGCTGTGACAACAATGTCTCCAAGTATAGGCCGAGTGAATATCAGGCCCCTGATAACCCTAACCCTACAAGGATAAACTTGACCACAAAACCATTATAATTTACTTGAAAGCCAGGCACATCTTCTTTAGTAAATAAAATTTGACATTTTGGAAACTAACACTGAAGTTTTCCGAGGACAGCTAAGAAATATAGACAAACAGTGAACACCACGTCCTCCAGAGCCAACGCTGGCACGGACGCAGACTTTCTAAAAGTGTTTGCATAGGAACAAACAGCCCTCTCAAATCAGATAATCAGATGAAAACACTGTCGAGCACTGATTCACAGGCACAAAGAAAAGCCAAAAAGCTCTGTGGAGGCGAGGTAATTACAAATCCCTGCAGAGCCAAACCCATTGACCCAGTTTAACAAGTCACAGTTCAGAGGAAATATCTAATCCAGGCTGAAACTTCATCAATGACAAAATCTCTCATCTTACTCCAGATACATAAATATGAGCCTCAGACGTTACAGCCGAGCCAGACAGAGTCAGAGGAAGGTTAACGGGTTCAGTCAGGGCATCAGACATCATGCACACTCCAATTCACTTCAAATTTTCTACCATGGTGTTAGACGATGTACGATTAGTGATGGAGAAGTCTACACAATTAAAGTCGAAGACTTGAGTGTATTAGAGCAGTCAACAGTCATGGCATATCAGTGCTGCAGTGGAACTAATTTATATCTCAAACATCCAAAATCAATTCGATATTAAACATAAATGTTCCCAGTGCCAGTTGGGATATATTTTACCCAACATGTTCTCATAGAAATACCTGAAATGACCCCAGGGAGCGATAAAGTCAGCTTCAGCAATGGACGGGTCACACACACAGGACTTTGACCCAGAGCATGAATACTGTGTGACTTAAAGTCAATAGCTGTGTCCCAACTCAGGGGCTGCTTCCTTCAATGGAACATACCGAAGGCTGACTGCGTCCTTCAGGGCCCAACGTATCCCGAGATTCATTGTGCGCCAATTCAAACAAGATGGCGGACACTCGCCGAATGGCTTGCAATACAAGTGTTAAAACTTCATGTTAGCTAGTTAACCAGCTAGCTACATGCTGCTAGGTGACAGGAGCGGTACTATGTGACGCAAGGGCAGGAACAGCTGGTGACGAAACAGGAAATCCTCCGTAGTCCAGACCATCTCAGTTAAATTCGGCCTTAGTGGTCTACACAGGCTATGAGTGACTCATCCTCCAGGATGCAGCCCCTGATTTGAGACACAGCTTAGGCTGACCTTTTTACTTATCGCCATGTAGGAAACATTAATTGTATCATGAATGTTACATCTATTAGGTACCTAACTTTATTGATGAAGGTACTGTTTCACACCGTTGAGCACATATTAGGAAGACTTTTTTCTCCTCCATCGCATATTTTGGATTCCTTGTAGCCTGCACATAATGTGGCGTTAAGAGGTGATCATTTCACGTATTTCAGAACAGAGTAAACACGATTATACTCAGTTTCACAGAGACGTTTTCAATTCCATATAGATGCAGATTTATCCTTTTCACAATCAATCACATTCCTGTTTTCAGCATCTTTAAACCCTCAGTTTTCTTGTCAAACAAACGTCTGTCTCGTCACTTTCCTGTTAAATTTGCCGCCCACTTCCACGGCGGCAGTGTCAAGGTCAGGCAGTGCGTATGTCCATTCTTGTGTGCGTGTGTGTGTGCGTGTGTGTGCGTGTGTGTGTGTGTGTGTGTGTGAAGCTCCTGAACAGCCTAAAATAAGTGACCTAAGCTGGCCTACCTACATGAAAGTTAATGAGCCAAAAAGTGTAACACGGCCTTTTTGGGAGATGTACCAAACACATCATAAGAATCAATCTGAGCACGCTCCAGTTGGGAACCATGTGAGAGATTCAAAGGGTCATGTAGCTGTATCAGGTGGAATGAAACTTAGAGAAGCCAGAAGGAAGCTGCCCCAGATGGAAATATGTTTATGTTAGAAATCTTTATTTTCCTATTTGAACTTCAAAGAAGGACTTAGAGCGTCCGTCCACCTGTGAAGGAATTTGGACTCAAGTTTCGTTCGTTAGTCCTCCAACTCCTCGGTTCAGTAGCTTTATTTGAGCGTGATGTTTCCATGTCATCATCAGAGTGAGCTCAGGATGCCGGAGGTGAGCTGTGGTCAACTGAATTCTCTGCCAGCGCTCCTTAGAGAGAAAAGGAAAAACAAACTGTCTCCTCTGACGGCTGGTTGGTTTTCCAAAATCATCATCAAATCCCACTTAATTTGTTTTTAAAGCCAGAAAAAATCCTTCAACACAGAAGTTTAAAAGAACTTTATGTTTTGTTCTAAACCTGCCATTTGGTATAAGAGGCACAAAGGCCAATTTCTTTCTCAAAGGAGCTTAAAAGGGCAAGAATCTAATGCAGCCTCTGACACACTGCAGGTTAATAGAGTGACTCAACGTCCAAACACCCACTCTGACTGAACTCAACCTTTTTTCTTGTGGTTGTTTGAAGCACGTTGAGTGTATGTGTCCAATATGAATTGTTAGTTTAAACAACACAAGGTAGCTGAGGTGTTTTTCGCACTTTGCACAAACTGCAACAAATCCCTCAAACAGTATTATTACACTACTTTATTACACAGAACATAGGTATAAGTAACAAAGCTCTAGGGTGACTTGAGGAAGACTTTGCAAAGCAGAAAACAGCACTGCCACCAACTCAAAGCAACTCAATACGTAATGGTACTCGGGACTTGGTATTTGGTACTTGGTACAGCCCTGCAGAAGTGAGTTTCATCGACATAAAGTTGACATTATGACAGTGAAAGCCTGTGTCCACTAACGGAGTTTTGCTTTCTATACAAAACCAATGCATTGCTCTTGTATTGCCAGCGTCCAGCGCGCAAAAACGGCCACGGTGTCGCTGCACTCACAGCGTTCTCAATTGAAAACAGTTTAACTTTTGGAACACCGCCGCGCTTGTCAATTCCACTTCTCCCTCACTGACCAATCAAAACCAAGAAGGGGCGGGACTTTAGATATCAACTTTGTCAACAACAATGGCGGAGGAGAAGCTAATCCTTTCATTTTTTTAAGAGTACAATTTCCAGGTGTAGAGCTGCTAACGCCAGGACACGCTTCCTTTCCATTGTTTTTATGTTTTCTTTGTAAAATTTCAATGAAGAAAAGTAAATATTAAGCATACAGAGCAAATAAAACAGAGTCAACGCTCACTACCAATGGAAGTGGAATGCAGCCACCCAACTCTCGTAACCTAGCAACAGTAACCGCCGGTGACAAGCGCTCTGAAATAGAGGTCGTGGGCGCTGCCAGCGCAAAAAGCACCGATAGTGGACACAGGCCCTGAAGGTTGCATCATCAGAGAAATAGATTATTATGTTTTTTATTTAGAGTCCATTTCCTTTGAGCAGCATCTGTAGCCTTCAGAAGCATTTTGCCTCCTAAATATGCCGTAAAACAACGTGTGTCGAATTCATGTCCAACATGACTTCGACTTTTTGGAAAAGCTGCTGCCCCTGAAGTCAACGGTTCGACATCACTTCAGACACAGAAACCCCAGTAGGAATATCCATCATTCATTTTTGCACATAAACAGTATGACTTTATTTCAAATGCTGGATTATATACTTCATGTAACCTCACAGGTAATATTTGGTACTGAAGTTCTCAGCACAGCCTCTTTGCCTTTTTATTTGCATAATGGAAATGTTTCTCTGAGACGTTCATTCATCTACCTGCCTTCTTGAATGTCAGTTGCAGAATTTCTCAGATGCAGCCGCTGTACGAGTCTTGCTTTAAACCACATTTTTGCAGCCAAATTTAAAGCTGTTGGTGTTTAAATTTGAAACTTTTGTATCTTCTGATTGAGAGGATACTGATGACTTTACAGGCTGAAGGAATAGTTTGGCTCTTTATAATTAGAATATAAATGTGGTGCAAAAAGCAAGATATTAACAACGGCTCCTCTTTTGTGCAACTTCCTGAGTTTTATTCTGTGTCATTCCTCCTCTGTATTCCCTTCATCTCTTACTTTAATTTATTCATTTATGTTTGCAGCTTAAGGCATGAATGTGTATATAAAGAAAAATCTCCCACAAACTGTCCAAAGGAGACAAAAACACAACTTTTATAAAACTCTTCAGTATTTATTTTGACAGAACAAAATGGGTATTTTCATGTATTAAAAGAACATAAAAGCTTCTCTTTCAGGGAGCTGAGATGTGTATGACTTTTTCTGTTGCTATGTGACAGTTCTGATAAAGGCTAATTAAAGATTAAAGAGATGTTGATAATCCTGCTGTTGACTTTCTTTGTGGCTCGGCGTCGGCTCGCTCATTAAAGCGCTCACTTCACTCAAAGATCCCCGTTTCCTCGCAGAGCTAATCCAGGGCCTCGCTCTCTTTCTCTCCGTTTCCTCTTTGTAAGTGAAACACTGACGACTGGGAGGCACTCAGGAGGATTTAGTCAAACTCATAAAGATGAAGCACATAAAGGGCCTCCTCTGAGCACAGACTCTCCACAGTGATGAATGGAAGCATTCAGAACACACGCAGCTTTGTCAGTGTGAAAAGTTCACTCTTATTTATGACATTGAAGTCATCCTGACTGTTCAAGATTCGGCTGCTGATGAGATAAAACCTATTGAGACCTATATTAACGTAACATTTCAGTTAATTGACTAATTGTTTAAAAGATTTTCATTTCGCATTTTTCTAAAATATTGTAAAGCAGACACATTTGAGCGGAGACGAGTAATTGTTTGGCATTGTTGCTTAAAAATATGTGATGTCATGCGACTTGTACTGTTCATGTTGCAGATCTACCAGGTTCTGTTTAGTGATGTCACATTTTGAACGGCTCTTTGGAACAAATAAAATTGTACTTGAGAGCTTTTTTATTTATCAAGCTGCTCAAATGTAACTGCTTAATTTCCCACCTTATTATGTACCTCTAAGATTGTTTTCCAGCCGTCAATATAAACACACGAAGAAGAAGAAGAAGAAGAAGAAGAAGAAGAAGAAGAAGAAGAAGAAGAAGAAGAAGAAGAAGAAGAATGGCCCAATCCCAATCTCCACGCTCACGGACTCACAGACTTTGAGGCGCATTCCCGTTAAGTGTGTGAGTGCTTAATGCTAAATGTAAACAAATGTTTGTACATTGAAGTAGTATTCAATAAAGTTTGAACAAAAAAATAATAATAAAGTGAACAATGTGAGCGTGGACGTGACGGGAACCACAAATACGTTTATCTGTAAGTGACGACATTTAAATATTCGCAAATGATGAACATTAATGACTTTCTGACTTTTGATAGTTTGTTAAATGAAGCTTATCTTATCTTAAACATGTAAACACTGTCAGACACACACACACACGCTGCAGGTCGGCTTTGTTTCTTATTAGATTTAATGGCCCATCTGGTTTCCAGGCAACGTGTGATGCTATGATAGTGTGTCCCATTCCTCATTTTCATGCAGTTCTCAATCCCTCACGGACTCACGGACTCACGCCTGAAGCTTTTAAAGTCTGAGAGTGTTCAGTGCTTAGGCTTGAGGGTGGAGATTGGGATTGGGCCAAGGAGAAGAAGGAGGAGGAGGAGGAGGAGGAGGAGGAAAAGAAGAAATTAGCTGCTCATTTGTTTACATTTACAGTGAGAAGAGATAACAGACAACATGCCAGGTGTTTCCAAAATTATTCAATCGATCACTTTTCCTCCTAACTCTCCAAGAAGTTCTCTGTTGCTGTTTTTATTCAGCGCCTTGCTAAAAGACACATTTTACTTAGTGACAATCACTTGAACACTACATTTAAGGTTCCATTGTGGGATTCCTTAAAGTACACTCCAAAAGTGTGGACACCAAAAGTCCATTATAAAGTGTTGCTATTTGTCATATATTAAAACAAATTCAGTACAGAAAGGACTAAAAAAGTAGTGAGTGATTTCAGATACAGTAGTAGATAAAATCATATCGTGTTGCCTAAACACAACAACAAACTTTGCTCTGTTAAATCCTGCTTCTTAAAAAACAGAACTAAATAGTTCTGTCCGATCAAGATTTAAAAAAGAGCAAAGAGGTGACCAACCTGCTTTACCATGGGCGGAAGCATGTTGAATCTGTTCTAACCACAGTTTCATTTACACTGAACACTGACTCTTTCATTTCAGACAGAGGAGAGCTGACTGTGAATGAAGGAAGGCAGATGAAGGATGACAATGCAAATACATGTGTCTTAAACCCTCAGACCTGCCAGCTCTGTTTTCATTTCCTGCAGAGCACACAGCCTCAGACTTTGAGTTATAAACCTGTAATGACCTCTGAAATTCTGATTGTGATACACCACAGAGCTAATAGACAATGTAAGCACATCAATTAGACAGAAGAATGGTCCAACAGCCTCTCTTTCCTGGCCCTGGCAGAGAGTTAATTCATCATTTCTATGAGTATCATTTACAGAAATAGATTCTCACCAATCATGGTAATATATAATTCTCAAAATGATTAATGATTTAAGAGTTAAAATTTCCAAATTGTTCTAACATTTTTATGGCACCAATACAAAAGAAAAATAACTTTTTCTCTTGAGTCTTAAATTATGTAAATGTTTATCGTCCCCATTCTGCTTGGCGTCGAGGCTTCAGTCAAATGAAGAAATAAAATGATGAGACTGTTCTTCTGTATTTAAATCAGATACTATAGCTCTCATCTGCATTTACACTAACCCCCTCTGACTCTGCTGTGACACAAAACACACAAAAATTCTGTGTATAAATGTGTTCTTTTCAAGTGAGTCAACTCTCAGACTCAGAAAGCAGCTTTAGATGTTTGTGTAAAATAAATAGATGAGTCTTTTTGTTGCTTTTCATCCATGAAATAGTTTGTATTTAGTAATAAATGATAGTTGTGTAATAATTTACTCTGACTCTCTTTTAAGAAGTCCCCGCTGAGAGAGTTATCTTTGATACAGAGCAGCATTTTCTCTCTTGAGTGCATCTTTAATGAAAACAAAACTCCTAAATTCATCGCTACGCCTCAACTCTCTCCTCTCGCTGTGAGACCATCAATCATCAGGAACGCTGATGAGATCTGCAGGTTTGAAGGGAAAATAACTCACCATGAAATGTTGACAGTAGCAGGTCTTAAAACTTCTGTGAACTTCACTTTAACTTTGGTAGTAACATCGAGAACATTGTAGAAATTCTCTTTTTTTACAAAAGTCATGCATTAGTCATGCGGTGCTAACTACTTACGCCATTAGTGTCTCTAAGTAGGGAACTTTGTACACCAACTAAGTGTTCTTGTCAGCCACTGTGGTGTTAATATAGAGTTTATTAGCTAACACTGTCATAGTGTTAAAATGTTAACTCTTTCGAAAGTGTTAACTCTTAATCAGTGGTTCCCATATAAACCCTGGAGGAGTGTTAATTTGAACTCCGAGGGTGTTACATTTGCAGTTTCAAATTTGCAGTGTAGGTGCAAGAATTAAAAGATCCTATAACACAAGTTGGAAACATTTTATTGGATTATATTAAACATTAATGAGTAGGCATCACCTCAAGGATGCAGCTGGTTATACTCAGTATTAAGTGGAGTACAGGCATGTGAGGAATTATATTTAAGTTAATTTCAACAACTTAATTTAGTAACATTTCTTTGTGTAATTGAATGTTCCCTGAGCGGACACAAGGAGCACGTTTTCCAAACTAATTTACGTACTTAATGTTTAAAATAGTTTTGATTGAAAGCAGCAGATGTTCGACATTATTACATTTGCTTTATAAGGGAAAACCTGAAAAGCATAATAGATATAATGTTGTTTTTTCTTATAAGTTAATTGGATAATGCCTTTAGAGCAAACGAGTTTTAAGTCTACTTGTGGCTGCTGTATTCTATTCTGTAGTTATTTTGTTCAGTGTTAATACTAAGTCTAAATTTTAAAAAAAGAACTTGGACTAAATAGTTAAATCGACTCATTATTATGATATGCTTGTGCTCCTTGTGTGGATGCAGGCATGCCTGAAAACCTTTAAATATCTCTGATGAAAGTCAACAACAGTCTAAATAGGTGTTACAGCACAAACACGTCTAACAGCTCTGTGAAGCGACTTTGGCCAGACTTGTTCCTGTTTTTTTAATCAACAGTCGACTCGGAGCTGTAATCTTCAGGCCGGCAGGGACGCAGCCGCTCAGCGGGGCGACAAACTGAGAAATAAAACAGTGCTGGTGACTGTGTTCAAAGTGACTCACAAACAAGTCAGAGAGCTCAGTGCAGAGAGCAACGCTGAGGCCCTGCAGGAAACACACACACACACACCAGCATATGTTCAAAGATAAACACGCTCACATAATGATTAATATGCAGGCCTATGTGCAGATACACTGATTAACACTCTGTTAACACAGATACATACAGGCCATCATGAATATTATGGCCCACTGAAAGTATAAAGATAAATACATAATCCTCATCATTCGACTGGTAGTGATTCATTTGTTGCTGTCGTCCCACAGACTGAAATTGCCTTAGTGTTGCTGTTTGGAGTTCAGCATCACTCGTCTTTGGCAGCATCTTTTGGATTCATCTCTGTCGGATTCTATTCATCTCCTGAGTGTAATTTCTGCAGAGCGCTGAGGCGATGAAACCTGGAGGATAGATCTCCTCAGAGAGACACACGTCACGCACGGCAGCACTTAGAGCACACAGAGGTGTTGTGCTGTGGTTCCAAGAGCTGTGATAACAAATGTGAAGTTTGTCTTATTGCTCTACAAGAATGTTTGCACATTTGTAACCCTTCAGAATGACTAATATGCCGCACTGTGGAGTAGAGTTCTGTTTACTGTTTTTACTTCATCCGGAGGGAGCTCGGAGTAGAGACGCTACTCCTGCCAATCGAAAGGAGCCAGTTAAGGAGGCTTGGGCATGTGATGGATGAAAATGGATGGTTTTTACTTCTGTTGTGTGGTGTCAGTTAATCAGTAACTCAGTATACTGACTGCTGATAGATTAACAGATTAGTAGTTGTCTCTGCTTTTTCACCCTCCGTCCTATCATGTGAACATGGGGAGCTAATGCCATTATGGTAGAAAAAGATGTTTTGCTCTGTGCCTTTGGAGGACGCCATCCATTTCTCCGTTCCTTTCAGAGGGAGGGGCACAATGCATGCTGGGTGTTTTAGAAATGTAGAATCGGCAAAACCACGAGCTGTTTGTACAACTTTCTCCACAGCTATGGCGGCAATTTCAAATATTATTGCTCCTATCGATTACAGAGAACACCAGCCTTGACTGGCAGTGGCTTTATCCAGGGGCGAATTGCTCCTTTAAATTTGCCGTCGTGGTTTCTTTCAGGCCAGACGAGGCCATATTTGAGGGACAGGCATTGTTACGTCTCTCTTCTGGTTGACAGAAAGCCGTGTTAGCGACTGTCAATCACAGGTAGCCACACCCTAAAGGATAACCTGCTTCATCGTCTATAATTTATTTAATGAATCACGCTGTATTAAGGAGGACTTAAAACTAGCTATTGAGACCACAAACTTGACTTTGTTCATTGCCAGTCCGTCTGTTTTTGCTTCAGTGTACATCCACCTATATCCTTACATAATGTATTAATTGGTTTCAGTAAATGTTTTGATACTTCTACTTCGTCTTTATTTCAAAAACAATTTCATCGATGACCGAATGTTGTTTCTGTTGTTGTTTTTCCTTTTGGCAGGACGCTGTCTGCCATCCACAGCAGCAAAGCACCTCCAAATTAAAAGGGAAAGAGACGGGCACATTAACAGCCGTAAAGCCAGGTTAAGAGAATCTACATAGAGGCGTTAAGATGAGACAGACATGGAGAGAGAGTGAAGTTAGCGAAGCAGTCAGCCCACACATCCAGTCAATTAAATTAGACAGAGAAAATCCTTCCTGCCGAGGGTTTAATGTGGTTACAGCTCTCTGACTGCTGCTCGTCAGCGGCAGCGACAAACTGTCAAGAGAACAGACACAGAGCTTTGAGGTAAGCCACAGCACGCCTCCGCCTCACTGACTGAAAGAGCCATGTGGGATATTTGAATATAGATTTGTCATAATTAATTGTTCTATTTAGAATAATGTCTACCAACCACAGAGTCCCTAAAAGCTCCACCTGTCCGTCCTTCTGTGTCCTTCTTTAGCCTCGTGTCATAAATCACTCAGCGGATTTCCTTCCATATCCCACCTTGTGGCAAATGCAGCAGGAGGTTTTAAAAATAGAGTCAACTACAAAACAGGGCCTAAAATCGAAGGAGGTCAACTATTGAGCAATAAAGAAAGTTACAACATAACAAAACATAGACCTAACTTCAAATAACACGTTGGGGTTATATAAAAAGGACTAGTCCAAGACAGACACAAAGGAGACTTAAGTGATGACAAACATTTACCAAATTTAGAAATATCCCAACATAAATAACCAAAATAAACTATTTACAAGCAATGAAAGGTATATGGTGATAGAAAGAAAATTAAACAAAAAGTCCGACCCTCCCCTTCTCCTATCCTCCTGTTGGTACTTTCCACTTCCTGTGGGCGGGGCTTAAAAGGCCTTCTTTGACAAGCAGCAGGCCTTTTATCAGGAAAGCTCAGACAAACAAACAGAAAGAAAGGTGAGTATTACTTTGAAAATTGAAGTCATTTTAATAAATGTCTGTTTATTCACTATCTACGAGATAGCACAATGATGATTGAGCCTATGGCCCACTGATGAAAGCCTTTGCATTTGAAGTATGTAGTATTATTATGGACTAAATGTCTTTCGTGGAAAAAATCACAAGCGGCGCCCAGTTAGTGACGCGTTTTCCATCAGCCAGCAGTGGTTGGTCTGCCAGAGAGGGTAGGCGGAGCTAAGCGGCTGCTTTTCCGCTCTCTGCAAGTGTTGCGAGTAAACAGTAATCTACTATAGCTGAACAAACAAAGAAAAGATGGATGACTACAGATACAACTTCAGAAACAAGTGGAATTCCAAAGAAAAAGAAACAAACTCGACGCTCAGATGAAGCAAACAGTCTGAAAAGGAAAGCGACCGTCAGCCAGGAAAATCAAGAGTTCGACCGGAGCCAACCGTGGACGTCACACATGCAACACTGACTGAATATCTGGGAAGTGTGCGTCCGCAATTACCGTTTATCGCCATAGGTGCCGCCAAAGAGAACGAAATTCCAAATTAGACAACACAACTGTTGTAAATGTAATCGTGATTTATTTGACTGTAAACAAATGGCTGAGTGAAAAATGTGACCAAAAACACAAATAAATACAAACACCAGTTGGCAGCTGCTGATGTGGCCACCGCACAGAGGGTCTTTACAGAGCAGCAATTTACTATTGTTTTCATAGTGGTCTGTTCTCTTGTCTATAATCTGTCAGAAAGTGGGAAAATGTGCTTCTGTGCTTCCCAAAGCCAGACATGATGTCTGTTAATGTGTCTTTTTCTTTTGTTCACAACCAAAAAGAAATAACTTTACTGCCAGTGGAGAAAATAAACCAAAAACAATTCACATTTAAGAAGCTGGAATAAGATATCTCTCGTTTGAAACGTTTTTGGCAATGGTTGCAGCCATCGTTCTTTCGCAAAATGTGAAATGTGTGAGCTTGTCCTTTCAATGTGTGTCTTATAACGCTGCATACTTTATGTAATATAACCATCATACACCATTATAGTATGTTCAGCCACAGCCTTTATTCAACCTCCTGCATGTGTCAGCTTTCACAACTAGACTGCATTAGAATCGGATCACAAGGAACATTTTGATTAGCTTTTGTCATATTGGTTTATTGTCTTGATATCTATCTATATATTTTTTAATAAACTAATGTCTTAAAAAAACAAAGGAAAACTTTTAACAATACATTAAATTGTCTAGTTAAAAAAACATACAGTTAAAATGCAAAGAAAGGGATGGTGGGTAATTGTGTATGAGTGTAGAAGGAACACCGTGGTCAGCAGCTCTCTTGATTCATGAACCTGCCTTGTCTTGCTTTGAGTCTGTACAGTAACCTTTTGACCTTTGCTTTGTTTCCCCCTCACATTTATGAGTGTTTACTCATGTGTGTTAAAGAGATACAGTATGTTCTGAACACTTTCCTCTCATTGCACCCTCAGGTCATGTTCCACCTCAACAAGCTCATGTCTTCCAGTCTTTATTGTTTCCACAGGGAGTCTGCTGACCTTTTAACTCTGAGCTGTGCAGAAGGTCCAGAGCAACAGTTAAGATGGTTTCATCCTCGAGGGGAAGATCTGCTGGAGGAGAGGAGAGACTGATGCTTTTGTTTAGAACATAAAGTAAACTTGTGTCCATTTTGGTGACATTGAAACACCTAAATCAGAGAGCTGACATTTAATTCTCTGCTCCGGTTGCTTGTTTTCGCCAAAACCTCAAACTGTCCTGTTGAAATCCAACTGGCCAGCACACGAGACATAAATTCACTTAGTTTATTTTTCCTTTTCCAAACTTTGTTTTGATCAAATATGAACTGGAGAATCCAACAAAAAAAAGAGACTTTCTGGTGTTTTATTATGTAGTCTGACTCGAGCCCTGATTTTCAGCACTCATGACTCAACTTTGACTCAAGCACTGACGACTCCGACTTGAACTTGAGAATTGACTGCATTTGAACTCAGAAGATGAAGAGGAGGACTGTTTTATTGTTTTGATTTTGCCACTAGGCACTAATAATCAAAGATGTGGACTTGAGAATTGGTGACTTAGACTCGAGTCACAGTTTTGATGACTTGTGACTTGACAAAAAAATAAATGACTTGACTTGGACTTGCAAGTTAATTAATTGAGACTTGAGGCATGATGGCTCGGATGACTTGCGTGTGTTCATAAGTTTGAATGTTAGCTGTTAAATCTAAAAAGATATAATTGAAAGTGTCTGTCTAACTACCAAGTATGTACGCAGCGCAAACTGGTAATCATGATTGGACGACTCAAAAAGCTCCCCGGTATGTGATTGTCAGTCAAACTCCTCGCTATGGCAACATGCAACATCAAAGCCCCAAAGAGAAGCCTCATCAGTCGTACTCGTTACTACTCAACACGGTCTCAGAGCAGACCATCATCATGGCTGCGTCTGTGCCAAGATAATACAGATACAATTCATTGTCATACTTTTTGAACAGGTTATATAAACTGGCCAATAATATCATTATTAGACGGGCCACTGGGACTCGGACTCAAGTCATGGGGACTCAACTCAGGTTCTTCTTTGGTGACTTGACTACAACACTGCATACAGTATATATAATGTATAAAATGACAAAGAGCTGCCGTAATGCTCATAAAACAATATGATTTGTATGCAGGAAGGAGTACACATGGTCATAAAACCCCACACATTATTTTTTCATATTATAGCAATATATTTTATACTCAGACAGATGCTCACACTCTTTGATTACTGGTGGATATTATTACAGTAATTCCCGTTTATAGCTAGTTCAGAATGCTGTGGACAGAATCTTCACCTGAACAAGGAAAATGAATCACGATATACGACACCGCGATTGATTCTTTTAGTTCTTTTAAGACTTCAAGTCCTTGTTCCTCAATGCATCGGATATTCTTTCATTTTATGCTCCAACAAAGATCCTCCACAGCTTCTTTTAAACATTCTTTATGTGTCCCTTAAAAGTAAAGGTGAGAGCACCTTCTGGTTTTATGTCTTAGACTTGCAGCCCACAGAAGTCCTGTTGCAGAATCCTATTTGCTGACAACTTGGACAGATAAGGACTCTGTCATCCACATCTTCCTCCGTCTCTAAAATACTGTGACACAGGCGTCCATATTGGTTTATTCTTAATCATCTTAAGGACAACACATCGGTTGAGGCCACTGTTGCTTCATGTTTAACTTAAACTGAGTAGTCAGGATGCCAAAGACTTCTTTATTTGGTCTTTTACATGTTTTGTTTAACTGTTCTGTTTGAATTGCCTGAGAGAGCAGACACAGAGATGCACACAGACCCCTTTTCCTGCATGCATTTGAATTTGAATGAAATATGAAAGACTAGTGTGACAAAGGAGCCGACCGAGAACCCAACAGATAAAATGTAAATTCTCTTCAGGGAGATCTAAATATCCTTTGATACACAGTTTCATCCATTTTAATAAATCATCTCATCTCGAGGAAATTGCCTCCCAGGAGAGCTACAAGTGGAGGAATAATATTTTGTTTTTTACTTTACATTCTGGGCATTTTCCATCAGAGAGACTAGCATTTGGCCATTATTTCTTCATCCACTTGAAGTCTTTCCAAGCCCAAGATATTAAATTGATTTTCACTCACAATGTCCATTTGCAGCCCCCACCTCAATTGTTGTGAATTGAAGAGACAGTGAAATATTTATAATACATTTTAGAAAGAGATAGAGAGAGAGAGAGAGAGAAACACAATTACACCATCATCCCTCGGCCTGCACGTGTGAAAGCTGCATAAGTTCGTTTTTCTTTTTTAGTATTTTCTTTTGGGAATGAAGTCGCAATGTCCAGAATAAAGTCAAACTTTCAGTATAAGGGCCAGGCCAAAGACAAAGTCAACATAAATTTGATATGTAGAGGATAGGGGTGATATTTCGAGGATAAGTCCAGGTAGTGGCAGGTATTTGGCCGGTTTTTTACTGTATTTTTTAAACTGGGAGAATAAAATCAAAGAAATCTTTCCCCTCTGGTTAACAAAGTATCTAATCTCTTATTTTTTCCTCTTTTGCATGGCACAATTTTAAACTTTAATCTCAAAAGGCAAAACATTTTTATATAATCTCAATTACTTTCTTTCTCTAGCCTGTCCCTATTACTCCTCAGCATGCATAACTTTAAAGTTTTGTGCCAGTGAATGGCAGGAAGGAAATTGTTTTAATGATCTGCTCTATGATCAGAAGTTTTCTCCATGCAATGATTTCTTGAAGAAGGTTTGAGATACATTGAATTATAGTAAGAACAATGAAGGTGCAAATACATTTGATTTGATTTATTCTTCAAAATAAAGGCATTTCCTTCTTTTTGTTCGGTCTCCCTCCTGTTATTTTCTGCAGACTCACAGTGAGTTTATTCTTCCAAACCTCCCACAAAATAAAATGAAAGAAAAAAAACCAATTTGATTTTGACTCTCAGTCAGTTTCCTCTTAGATTGACTTCAGCGTAGACTTTCCTCTCCCACCACTCTGCAGTTTTTATTTTCTTTAAAAGGCCTCTCCCTATGTGTACAACTTGGTTTGTGTTTTGACAAAAAAACTGTCCGTGGCTCTTTTTCTCAACAGCAGCTGACAGATGTTTGTAACACACCAAATAACCAGATCAGTCAGAGACTCTTGTGTTTGTGGAAGCCAGCTGATGCCCGCACTTCACAATGTGTCAACTGTTGCATGCCCATAAAGCAGACACAGGGTTCTTTGAAGGTTCCCTATTGCAATCTTCCTCCCTAATATATTTTATTTTTTCTATATTTAATTATCAAAGTGTGTACCTGCCGCTTGCCCAGTGCTTGCTTGGATATATTGAGTCCCTTAAGTACTTGTGGGCACAAGCTCTTATCTTCTTGGGTCTATTATCCTGTGCACAAATAGTTTTAAATGCACGAGAGAATAAAATCAGCTTTAGCACTGTATGGCTCTGAAAGAATATGTTTTTAATTAATTAATATTCAATCTACTACAAGAATTAAATAAAGGGGCACTTATGGTTTTCACTCAGTCGCAATTGAGCATGGAAGTTATTAAACACACTCAAAATAACAACAACAACAACAACAACAACAACAACAACAACAACAACAAAAAACGTAATTCACTTTAATTTATCTGTCACCAAAGTATGAACCATAGTCATTGGTATTAAAGAAGGGTTCTTATTGTGATAGGACCATAGACTGACGCTATCATTTCCTGTTGCTGCCATTTTTAAGCACCCGTAAACGCCAGAAACACAGGCAGGTGTGTCGAACGTCGCCACAATTAATCTGATTGGACGAGCTCTGACCAATGGGGTGACTCAGAACACAATCTGCACGGGCAACCAATCAATTCATTCCACAAATGAGCAGTTAGCCCAGTCACTCAGGCGACGAACGGTACTCAGCGCGCAGGATATTAGCGGTAAGTTTAACTGAGGGTGTAAATGCATGCCTCATTCATGTTTTGTTGTAAAACGTTATCGCACAGATGCTAGCATGTTTATTGTGAGTAAAACTATAAAATACACGACTTACTTTTTAACCTTTACAGCTACTACCACATTTGTAGGGACATAATTTAAGCTTAGATTAGTTTAAAAATGCCATCTCAATGTTAGCTCTCAGCTAGTTAAAACATCTCAAGAAAACTAATGGTTGGGTTTCTGGTTTCCTGCTATCACATGCCTTAATGTCTTGTCTTAATCGTAAGTCATCTCTGTGCTTCATGTTGGCATTTTGTCATGTGTATTATGTTGATCATTGCAATCTTAAATTTTCATTCAAATTTGACAATCTGAGGTATAATCTGATGTGTGATGGTTTGTCGTGTAAAACACAAACTTCCATTTTACTCAGGCAAAGTGCGATTTGGATTTTTCTACAGCCCAACTTTTAATGTTTGAGCCTGTGCAGGCTATTTTCTGAGGAATTTCCATTTCTTTGTGATGTTAAAACTGAAGTGAAGTTACTCCCTTTATTCGGATTATGCCAGATTCAAGTAAATAGATTCATAACTATAGTCTGATTTGAGCACCGGTAGGCCACACCTATTCCCATCCAAATAGCACATCTGACTGATATTAATTTATTATAAAAAAGACGCAGGGCATAGTATTTTCACTGATTACATGTGTTAATTTTAACTAAGACAATCCTTTCTCTCTGCAGGAATTGAAAAAGTCAAAAGATGCTCTCTGATTATGTGAAGTCAAAAGAGATAAACTGCACAAATGGTCCATGGAAGGTTTTATCCTCACATGAAGGACCTGCCCTGCAGAGATTCCAGAAATGTCTGGTATGTTTTTAAATTTTTTTAATATTGTAAATCCAGAAAAGACAGAAACTTACTAGATAAGAAAAGAGGGCAGTTACTTTATAGTCAAATAGTTTTGCTGAACGTTGAACAATATGATGATGTGTGATATGAAGCTGATTCGACAGCATGCTGGCCAAATGTTGAGCATATATTTTGCACTTGGGACTGTAAAGGCGCTCCTGTCGAGCTTATTGTATTTTATTGGGGTATGTTTTTACTCCGCTTAAGGCCATGTCCACACGTACACGGGTATTTTTCAAAATATATAGCTCACTGAAAACGGTCTTTTGTAAAGCTCTGGCCCTGGTGAAGACTTTTTTGGCTTGTGACATCAGGCTGTGCGCCGTTATCTCCATGGTGACGCGTCACTAAGGCAACATGCCTTGCAAAATGACGAAACATTAACAGTGATGCTTAACAGGACTTTTTACATGTTCACACACATATGTACAGTTACTCGTCTACCATATTGAGGAACAAAGGTGTCGGGATAGATTTTTTCAGACTTTTGACTGGCCGCGATTCTTCTTCTTTGCATGACCGGGTTATATCGCCGCCTGTTGGTGTGGCATTCTCATGACAGTGTTTCTGTTGTGTTTTCTTTTGGACAGGACTCTTTATAACCGTGCTTGTGTGGACGGGGCTTTTTGGAAGCGTAGGAGGAATACCCGTGTACGTGTAGACATGGCCTAAATCTGCATGTTAGCATCTACTTGAGTACACACTCATACCTTTCATATGCATTAGAGTCTGTGTTTCTTAAAAAAATAAGCTTCGTATTCAACTACCGTAACTCCAAACGGCCGTGTCAGCACCACAAGCATTTATCCAATCAATAAAACCAAAAGGTGGAACTTTAAGTTGACAATAAATGATCACAGTGTCAGTTGAGCCTCTCTGGAAATCAATACTAGATGGGTGCAGCCAGCTTAAAACCCCCTAACTCTTAAACCCCCTTCACTATCAGTTGGAGAGACACCATGTTTTTAAGTTGTTCAACGTCTTGAAAAATGAAAAACATGAAGCCAACCAACATTTCAAAATGCAAAGATTCTTTATTTTTTATTATTAAGATCAAACAAAGCAGCAAAGTCCTTCATTTAGGAACCTGTGACGAGCAAATGTTTGTCCTTTATTAGATTAAAAATGGACTAAAACAATCGTAAAAATTGCTTATTTTTATTTCAATTATTCAATTAATAGTTGCAGCTCTTCCTATCTCAAATGTGTGACTGCAATAAGGAACAAGATCCCTTCTTTGAGTTCCATTTTTTACCTGCTTCTTTGTAATCTTGACCTTTCTATGTAGCTGAAATTAGATGGAGTGTTACTGTAGAATGAATCATACAATTACCAACTGCAATACCTGGCTGACTCAAATACCAGCGCTGATTAACAGAGGGTTGTTTAAAAAGAAAATTGGTTTATTAACTTTGAGGTTTCTTTAGTTTGATTGTTCCATCAGCTGCCTGGAGGAACCTGCGTCGGTGTTAATCATGGTTTCGGTTAAATATGTTTTTATGTCCTTTTTTTAATTTGAGGAGAGAAATGAAATTTAAATCTGAACAGAAACATTTTCAGCTTGTCTAATCACACAAGAATGATACATTTTTAATGTCTGTTGGTTCAATAATCATACTCAATAGTGATTGTGGGATCAGTTTTCATATGAGTGTGGGCAGTGCAGTGAGCGCGGTGCGGGGGCACTCTGAGAGAAACCGTGTGCTTGTGTTTACGTGTCTGTTTGTGAGCGTAATGTATGAATGTATGTGTGTTTAATGTAAAAAACCACAGAGCATCAGGTGTAATAAATCACTGTGACATTGATCCCCATCAGCCACAAAGAAGCAAAGGTGTGAAAACCAATTGATCCTCACTTTATATTTGATTTATGTTCTGTATAAAAACCGAATGCCTCCTCTTCATTCAGCGATAAGTTCTAACCATCATCACCACAGCGAGCAAATGTACAGGTCAATTTAAAATCCTTTCATTTCATCTGAACAAGCAGTATTCATATTTGGCCATTCATCCACATTAACTTACAAAAGACACATCACTAGAATATGTTTCAGTCCCTGTATTATCAAAGGAACAATAAGGACGCCTGACAGTTTAAGTGGCAGTCAGGCTTTCAGCACTTCAGCAGAGGAGATTTCATATTTTTATTAGGGTCAGCTGGGACCAGCTGGTTGAACAGGGACATGAATATTTAGATTTTATAGGCGCTATGATTGTGAAAGCTCTTTGTTTAGTTTGTTCACATCAGCCTGTGGGTGTTTGTTGAAGCTGAATAATATTATTGGCCCATTGTACCAGGATTTGGTCAAGATTCAGTGGCCTTTGGGCTTTATTGAATGTTTTTAGTTGTTTTGTAACTTTCAGGGGCTCCGCGGTGGTGCGGTGGTTAGCGCTGTTGCCTCACAGCTAGAAGGTTCCTGGTTCGAATCCAGGTTTGGACACAGGAGGCCTTTCTGTGTGGAGTTTGCATGTTCACCCCGTGCATGTGTGGGTTCCCTCCAGGTACTCCGGCTTCCGCCCACAGTCCAAAGACATGCTCGTTAGGTTCATTGGCGACTCTAAATGCCTGAAGGTGTGAGTGTGAAAGGTTGTCTGTCGGTCCAGGACTCCAGGGTGACAGCTGGAATCGGCAACCCTGAACAGGATAAGTGGTATAGATAACGGATGGATGTATCTTCAGGTATTACTCATTTTCTTTAATCATTTGAACATGCGTTTCTTTCACAAACACACACAGACCCCCCGGAGAAGGTGCTGAAATGGAGTTTCAATTATCAGGAGACTATTTTTTCCCCACAACAGCACTGACTTGCTATCTAATGTTATCTTGAAACCTCCTATATCTATATATTTTAATTACCTACATGAAGAGTCTGAGAGAGGAGAAGGATGACTCATAGTGGAGGAAGCAGTTTGAAAGATGTGAGAGGCCCGAAACAGAAGGCAGCAGCCAACAGGAGAAAACTCTTACAAACGATTGACATGACATTGAAACGACATTTAACTGGTCGTTTTTGTCTTCATAGATTGTTTTGAGAGTAAGCATGCAATCCTTCCACACCACAAGGGAACAGTTAACTTGCATTTCCTTGTTGCATGTTCCTGGTTTGTTTTGGTTGAATGTGGCTCATTACAAAGAACCCAGGACTTCTAAACACAATTTCAAATGGACTCTTCAGGCAGCTTGTTTAGTGTGTGGAGTTTTGGTTACCTGACATCTCGCCAGTACAGTTGGTTTGGCCGTGGTGAGGAGTCTAAACAAATGACGACCCCTGTCTCTGTCTGTAGTCCAGCTATTTAGACATAACTCAGAAAACGATGGTTGATCATCATTACAGGAACATTTGACATCCGATAGCTGTGTCTGAACAATATGAACCCCAGGTTATTTTCTGCACTGAACTTAAGAAGATAATTCTTTATAAAAACTGTTTGTAGGCGTTTTCTATGGAAGTTTAGTAACAACAAATCTTGCAAACTTTTGTCACTCAAATTGACTTTCTGCTCCTTCAGATTTGTTATCTCAGATCAATCTGAGAGTAAGAAAAGCCAGAGGAGTGTGTAATTGCTGAGTGAGAAGTGGGACTTCTATTGTTCTCTGTCATCCAAGCTGTAAACACTCAATTTTGCAGATAATATTCCTGGAGGGAAAAACTTTTGCACAACAAACTCCATGTAGAAGTGAAGTTTCATCCTGTTACAGTCAACACCAGGCTGCTTTGCATTCTGGTATTTAAGCATTTATATTTATCCAAATGTCCCTCGGACTACAGGAGTTCTGGGGAGATTTTTTAATACCCAATTTATCTGATTTTCCCCTCTCGACAAATTTGCTCTGGGATTTTACTTGGTGAGAATGTTGAGCCCAAATGATCTGGTAACGTGAGGCGTTTACAGATCCATTCTTAAACCCTCCTAACCGCTCATGGGTTGACACTTCTCAGACAGTGTCTTGAGATATTTCTCACATATGAACTCCGGATAATAACCCGGCATTCAGATCTATGTGTGGACTTTTACACATGTAACTCAAAGATGTAGATTGCCCATGTGAGACGTGTTTTCAACTACTGTAAATAGTCGGTTTGGTCAAGGCGAGAAGTGGCCCCTGGGTAGACCGGGCGGGAGAAGAAAGACTTGTCCATAACCTTTGGCGCTGATATCACTACAACATGTCTCAGGACCTAATTGCAAATAGAGAAAAACAATAACCCGGCAGAAACAGTGGAACAGTTTGTAATTCATTGCTGAAAAGACCATTTTGTTAAGTTTCCCCAAAGTTTTTGTTCCATGAAAGAAGTATTTCTCCGTCCTTGAGTGCTCAGATGAGGTTATTTGCAGTTGTTGAAGACGTGACAGTCACTTCACAACAAAGCCCGTGGTGTGAGGTTTGTGACTGTGAAGACGGGGTGTGTGTGTAATCTACTGCTTTCATCTTGGGCTGCAGAGTGTGTGTGTGTGTGTGTGTGGCCTCCCCTGATGGCACAGGGAATAATGGGGACTCCCAATGGCATATCTCTTGACAGGGGGAATAATGGGACATCCCAGAGGAACATCTCGGTGAATGGGTTCTTGTTGATGTTCCAGGTAATTGCAGAGTGCTGCTGTCATTGTTCTCATCCCGACAGTCTGCCGGCTTGTCATTCCTGTGGACAAGAGAAGACGTTGTTCCCTCCCTTCGTGCAGAGAAATGTGCTCTTGTGCTTTGAGTGTTAGTCTGATTTATATAGTGTGTGTTTGTGTATCTGTGTTTGTAAAGGTGTTTGGGTTTTGAAAAGAGTGACCTGACTGCTGCCTCCGAGTGACTTCTTGCACTTCTATGTGAGATTGGTGCTGCTGTTTGCTTAGCTTCTAAAGAAAATGTATCATCCTGGGAATAAAACAAGACTTTAGGCATGATGTATCTTGCTTCATTATCAGTGGAAAATATGTCACTGATATAGTTTTATATGAGTAACACATACTTTTTTGTGATACAATCTTAGAGCCCAAACACTGTCATTTACACACAGAATATTGCCTTCATATATCACCTTGTAGCGGGCTTCCTTCTTAGCATACTGAAAGCTACGCAGCGATACTGAATATAGATTGCCTAATCTTACTCAAGTGCTGCAAAGCAACATTAGATAAATAGTTTAATCTTCTCCAAAAGACACCACGTAGACCTGGAAAGCAACATTAATGTGTCATTTCAGCACAGTTGCACAAAACTTCTGAAACCATTCATGCATCGTTGACAGACACAGATTAAAGTTTACGTTCGTCCGCCGCTCAGAGATGAGACATTTTTAACATGCCGAAAACGATATATTCTTATTCACATTTTAAGTTTGAAAATGAAAACTTCCTGAACAAGGAATGTGATCACAAGCTTAAGGTAAAAATTAGTGTTCGAAGTTGATTTCAACCCGTCCTCCAACTTTCACCGCTTTACTTTTCTCCCCTCCACTGAATTATTTCCCCGTCTCTACACTACTGATGCTGTTTGATCGTAATACATTTTGTTCTTTTTCTACAGTTATTTTACGCACGACTTAAAGCTGCTGTGAGGAACTTTATTTTGGCGCCCCCTGTGGACAAAGCCGTACCTCTTATCTCTACACTGACTTTGTCCTGTACAAGCTTAAGTGGTGTTTTGAACAAAAAATCTCATCCTGATTTCTTTAACAGTCATATGTATCACTCACTTTAAATTTATGCCCTGGAAAATGTAAACGACGGCAGCGCGCAGTTAATCGCTTCGTCTGACACATACCCCCCCAACAGTGGTTTCAGGCATTAAAACTTAAAACTATGTAGAAATAATCAATCTTGTTGGTGTTGGTCTGGTTTGTCGGTCATACAGAGTAATCAGAATTAATTTCAGTCCATTTCATGACCAGTGAAAAACTCATCACAGGAGCCTTAATTGCCTCTAATATCAGAATCAGAAATACTTTTAATTACTATTAATTCCCGGGGGGGAATTCGGGAAGGGAAAATTACCATCACTCTCCTGCCTCATCATGTGAACAGTTTTTAGAGCTGCCCAGTAGTGCTGTCAAAATTAGCCAAAAATGAAGTTCGATTATTCGGTCTAAATAAACACAAGGTTCGAACTAGTTGAATATCTATTTTTGCCCAATGTGTCCAAAAGAGGGCGTACCAATACAACGAGAGACAAACTTAATTGCACGGTTATATTTATTTCTGTCTGATATGCTGGGGGTGAGAATCTCTCTCTCTCTCTCTCTCTCTCTCCGGCTGGGCTGGGATTTAAATCCTCTGCCATCATTACCACACGCAACACGGTGTTGTATTCAGCTACACTAAAGTTAATTATTAAAGCTGAGAGGAAATTTTGGTTTGTGTGGATTTTGGCGCCCCCTGTGGACAAAGCTGTACCTCTTATCTCTTTGCTGATTTTGTCCTGTACATGCGTTAGTGGTGTTTTTAACAAAAAAATCTCATCCTGCTTTCTTTAACAGTCATGTGTATCACTCACTTTAAATTTATGCCCTGGAAAATGTAGACAAAGGCAGCGTGCAGTTAATCTCTTCGTCTGACACCTACCCCCCCACCAGCAGTTTCAGGCATTCAAAATAACTATATAGAAATAATGTTGTCGCTGATGGTCTGGTTTGCTTTTGTAGCTCATATAGAGTCATCAGAATAAATTTCAGTTTGTTTCATAGAAAAACTCCTCACAGGAGCTTTAATGTATAAAGTGACGCGTGCATTCAAAGATGGACATAAGAGAACACGCAAAATGCGAGACAGCCGCGATAGTGCTGATTTTTTTCACATTGAATATTAATTTTAATGATCGAATATCTGTTTTTTTATTACATTTAGTGAGCGGCTGTACTTGAGCAGTGCATGTGAAGTGAAGTGCACTTCTCCTGCAGATATGAAATGCTCTGTGCTGCAAATATGATTTAAAATTTGACAAAAGCTGAGTTTTATTACTATAATTAGTGGATAGAAGGATTATGTGCTAAAATGTCAGGAACTTATCTCTGTGCTTGTCCTCCCAAAGTACATGTAATTGATTAAACATATTAGCTCCCAGTAGTATTATCTTTTTTACAGTTGTGTTCACGTCCTACTTAATTAATCAGGTGAGAATGTACTTCTTTCCTGGCCCAGACGAAGAGCCAGATTTCTATCATCAAGTGGCTTTTTTGTTTCATGTGTTGTTGCAGTGATTCAACAAAGATGAAGCAGACTTGAGCATCCATGTAACAAACATGGTATACTTTACAGATTGTGCATAGCAGGTACATTTGAGTGTAAACCTCGTGTTTCTTTTGGTTTCTATCAGGATTGTTTTGGAGGATGAGCAGCAGAGAGGCCTGGCAAAAAGATTTGACATGAATCCGAAGAGTGCCGCCGCTGCTCCTATGAGTTATTTGAAGAGGCTGAGTCACATGTTGGAAGTGATGGACAGCAAGTCATTATCGTGTTTTTCACAAACCATGGCAGGACTGGTAAGTGCTTAATTTGCTCCCTCTTGTAGTTTGTCGTCAAGAGGAAACTTGTGTCCGCTCTAGCCGTCCTCTCATCGTGTTGGATCACACAATTGTTCGTGCCACATTCAGACAGCTAAAGATAGCCAGAATGTGACTCATAATGGCTCCTATGTTTACTGACTTTCATCTTGTTTATTTAAAGGTGACAGGCAAAAATAAAAGTAAACAGCCGACTGTGTTTGATTAAATCTGAATTCTTTCTGTTCTTTCATCCTTCTGGCTGAACTCAGTGCCTTGCTCACAGACGCACCCACAAAGTTAAAACTTAGAGTCAATTATGGCAATCTCAACTCCTTTTGCCCTGTTAAAGTGTTACTCGAATGTTGGTTAGAAAATACTTCTCTATTCAAGCTCCAGTCCGGTCACATCTCTATCAGTTTCTGTTGGTTTGATTAAACATCCCCTCACTGGAAGTCTGGAAGAGCTTCAGTTTTGCAGCTTTCAACCTTGTGCCAACCGCTGTACGCCTTCTAAAGTTTGCCTAAAGTCTGTGGCAACTCGAGGCAGTACAACGATTAACTTATTCAACAAGTTTTAATAAGAGACATGCAGCCCAGTGTGTGAATTGTGTGGCACTGATAGTTGCACAAGACAGTGGCAGACACTCGTATCATACAGGTCAAACTGATATTAGTTATTTTACAAGCTCAATTAAATGCGTTGTTCATTTTTTGGAAGCATGCAACACTCACCCGACTGTGGAAGCTTTTCTTTATTCCAAGCAGCAGCTGGTGAAATGTTTATTGAATGGTGGAAATATTGGTTGACCTTGTATTGATGTGCATGTTTAATGACAAGCAGAAGCCCCAGGTCAGTTGTGGGATTCAGCCTGAAACACAAAGACAGACCCAAGGCTGCTGATTTATTAAAGCACTAATCTTTAAAGTCTTGTGGAAACACAAAAATTGATTTAATTGACGATGTTAAATTAACCTTGTGAGACCTCTTTTTAACCTGTGTGGCTGGTGGAGTGTATCATCTTACTCTAAAGCCTCCAACAGCTTCAGGCTTTTATTCAGTTGTGATTTATTCGAGATGAATGAGTTTTCGTTTCCTCATTCAGCACTCCTTAGACAAATGTATGACAAGTGTGAAATGGTGTGAATTCCTGCCCCATGTATCTAGGACTCCCTCTGATACGTTAAACGTTTGAATGCTTAGTGGTAATGCATGGCACATAAAAATCTGATTTATTATTACCGTATTGGTCCGAATATAAGACGACTACGAATATAAGATGACCCCCCCCCCTTTTTCAAGACACTGTTTTTATCTGTTTTTATAATGAAAACTATTTTATGTGAAATTTAAATAGCCATGTTTTTAATACCTTTCATTTAAATGTGGCAGTTTAATCTGAAATAAAATGATGCCTTTCAAAATTTCAATGAATGTGAGGTCTAATGTTGTTAGAGCCAATAACATAAATGTAACATATTGCATGTACTGAGGGTGTCGCTGTGATGCTACATATTGGCTATAAGAAAGAGGAAAACTATTGTCTAGGTCAGGTGTGTGATCCCGGAAGGGCAAAAGGTTTTTGACAGCTGAAGCGCAAAGTTTGTCATCACTTTAATTTGGAAGTTTTGTTTGTTTTTTTATGGACGTGATTAATATATTGCACTGAGGAATAATAAATGAACTGTTTTAAGTGCGATCCGGTCTGGCTGCTGATCGTCTTTAACAGAGAAGCGCTTCAGCCAAGTCGCTCCTGGGTTAGACACCTCAGTAGGGCAGTACGAGACTGTTCTCCCTTAACAATTATAGAGCAGTCGTGAAGCAGCTGGAAGACCGCTCTGGTAACAGGCAGACCTTCGTCCTGTGTTTCAGTAACACACTCACACTCTTCTGTCAGCGTCTTGGAAGCGGCCGCTTTGATGACCACGTTATGATTTTCTCTGTTAGCATCTGTTAGCTAAGACTGTTAGCATTTTTCAGACTATCTTTTTGGGCTCGCCGTCTTCAGACATTAAACTCTGTGACACCGTATTTTCTGGCTGCTGGGCAGTTGTTTAATGACTCTGCTGCATTGATAACAATTCTCTTAAAATAAGCATCATAATTCCGCCTCAGTTGTCGGTTAACTTGGCCGACTTTTAAGTCACTTTGTTCCGGACGATCACCGTGTCTCTCCATCTTTCAACCCCCCGGCTCTGTAGTTGTGAGAGACGGCTGGCCTCAGTCATGAGGTGTACACTTGCTTAGAGATAGGTGGCGCCGTCTACTGCTGTGAATGTATATTGGCATTTAAAAGTCTAGAACCAGAATATAAGACGATCCCACTTTTTCCGATGTACGTCAAGGAAAAAAAAACGTCTTATATCTGGACCACAACAGTGTTTGAAAGACAAAGATGCAGCAGACACAGATTTCCACAGGCTTTTTAAACAACGTTTTTGCACTTTTTGCAAATAAACTAAGGATATTTTGCATAACTTATAATGTTTTGAGAAGAAGAAAGGTTCTTGCTTAGATTTTTGTATTTTATAGTAGTTCAGTGGATAGTCCTTGAAAGTTAAATAGGATGAGGGTTGGTATCACTGAGTCATTGCTCTTTGAGGCGTCCTTTGTCTGAATGCACAGGGACTTTTTCAGGCTGACAAAGATGCATCCAGGATTCACTCTGGGCAGCAATACAGTAGAAGTGCATGTTTGTTGGAGGTTATGAGGAGTGTAATCTATTGTCCTACATGTTGCAGAGTGGGGATCTGGGAAAGTACTTTCCTATATTTGAATGAAGGAAAGTTCTCTGGATGTAGGCTAGGTGGGCCCGGATGGGGAGACAACCCCCTTAAATCAGCATGAAAGATTCAGCTTACACAAATGGAGCTAACAGAGAGAGCATCTGCAAGTTCTCCTTAAAAAGCTTCTAAAATGAGATCTAGCCCTGTGAAAAATAATGTGCTCCATTTAATGTGTTGCAGGTAGCAGAAACATCATTAAAAAAAATGACTTCTTCAGACTGAATCATACAATTTAAAGGTATTGAGTGAGGAAAGTCAATATGCAGCATGAATGCTCCGTTTTCCTCAGATGGACGAGTGTTTTAACGGCCAGAGCGGAAAGAGGCAATTTGGGCTTTGCTTAAAAGATTATTGAAAGTGATGCTCCTGGGCTGCAGGATCTCCTACTCAGCACTTGTTCAAGTCATTTGTGACAAAGGCCTAACAAAATGCATCATAAAACTTTCTTTCCGCCAATCAAAGTTAAAGTTTTCCTTTTGCCGCTCTTGCAGAATCAGCTTGTGAGGTTTGATGTGAAGTGAATTTATGATAACGGGTGTCATACAGCAGCTCCAACATAACGATGGATGAGCTTTCCTGTCAGACCTTACTGCTGAGAGTCATTGTTTCAGACTGCAGATAGGATGTACAAAATAAACTTAAGTCACCCTCCAGGCATTGTCTATAACTGATGTCTGCACATGCTGGATGTTTCACAGCTTTGACCAGGAAAAATCTGATGTTCTTAGAAGTTAGGAATAATGCATTGCTCCCTTTGTAAAACCATTTCTTTCTTTCATCAGGTAAATCTACTTCACCGTGCTTCTGCTAAAATATGGAAAGAATTAAGGGTTTCAATTCGTGTCCTTTCTGAATCACTTCATGCCCAAGCCACAGTTTTTAAGAGGGCAACTTAAAAAGCAAGACCGCAATATTAATCACAGCTATAGTGTTAGGATTAATTGTGCTGTTTGTACACAAAATATAAGAACAATTCTGTCTTAAACTTTGTAAATGTTTCAAATTTTAAGGGGGGCAAAGTGCAAAAATGCCCAAAGAGACTTAGAATTCCCCTGAGAAAAAGGGGCAAAAACTGCCAACAAGATTTCGCTGGCTTGTTGTTGGAGAGGTGAATAAGACGACTCTCGTCTTAAAGCATGCGGGGCTCACCCAGCCAAACACGGCCTTGGACATCCACTTTGTTAAAGGGAGCAAACGGGTGCAAAATAATTTAAATCAACATCACCATATATACATATAGACATATAGACATATATATATATATATATATATATATAGATATATATATATATTTATATAAATATATATAGTACTCCAAGAATTAAAGGAATACTTTTTACAAGCATCTTTGATCCACCATGATAATTACATTTTGTTATTCGATCGTTTCCGTGTGGCAAACTATGGATTGTGATTGATGAATAACATGAACAATCACAGACATGACTCTATCTGTTGCTAATTTTTTTTGAGGGGAACATATACAAAGGCTATTTATTAAAAAAATAAATAAATAAATAAACTAAATACTTACACCACTCTGTTTTCTCTCACACGTTCTGGGCTCACTTCACAGTAAAACAATTTTTTGCACAAATTACCATTTTTTAAAAGTGCCCATGAAGTGTTGTAAAATTTAGGGGGCAAACTTTACCTCACAAAATGTTATTTCCTACTTTTAATGTACACTAATGTGGTGTGACATTAACATCTTCCCTTTGATTCTGATTATTTAAATTACAATGATTTGTCTCCACCACCTGCACGTGTTTCAGTGTTTAAACTTCAGCACTTTAAAAAGGTAAAAGGACTGAAACGTCACAACTCACAACATTTTATGTTATGCGTTTTGTAGTGTGCAAACTTTTTGATATATAATATGAATGGACTAGAGCTTTGGATGTTCAGACATACTAAGTACATGTGGGGAAGGAAACAATGTTCACCAGACTAGAAGACAGAAACATCATGCCACTTTGTCAGCTTTTCAGAGCATGTGAGCGTCGCAGTTTTTCTCTATTTGTTAAATTCTTTTTATACTTGTCCTCTCCGTCTCTCTCTTTGACTGCACATGAGGCAGCACGCTTAACGGCTCACAGACTGCTTTAGATCAACAGACTTTTTTTTTGTCAGAAGATGAGCTGAAAGCCGAAGAAAAACTCTTCAAATACTTCTCAGAATTGTTCACTGAAATTGAAGTTGACATTAAAGCAGGCAGGAAGATAGCAAGCTGCCAGCAGGGGGGAGCTTCCAAAGCTGCTATTATTACAAATAAAATATCTGTCAAGTAACTGGGTTTGTTTCAGGCATGAAAATCTAGCTGAACAACTTCTCTGCATCACACTTGTCCCAACAAATCCATGGGAAGATGGCAGTAAAAGAAAAACAGACATATGCAGTGTTGACTGTCATTAAAATACATGTTGTGCTGCTGATTCCATTAGTGTCCATGATCACATTAAGGTTGCATGAAGCAAAATAAAGAGGCTTTCTCTTTCTCTCTGTTTCTCTTTGAAATGGAAACAAGGATGAACTGAAGAGCCGGTGAGGAGCCTTTGTTAATTTCAGCAACATCACACTCGAGGTCGTGCTGTTGTACTCCTCTCATCTTCGGTCGTAGGCACGAGGCTGCAGATAATCACAGCCGTGAGGATGTTCAGTACAACGTCGCGACCTCGAGTGTGATCGTTGTACAAGCTGCAAATAGTTGGTAAACAGTAATAATCCACAACAGATTATTTTTTTGCTCCAGCAACGCTTTTACGGGAGCTTCCTGGTGTGACGATCTTGATATATTTTTTTGATATACTTGATTGTTTTGGCTCCAGCACCCACTGAGGGACGTGCGTGTCTGTATTTGATTTCCTGTTTTTTCACGACACACTAAATGAGTCATGGTGGATACCTTCAGCTGTTATTTTATTCACCAAACACAACACGTCTCTGGCTTCCGGTCGTGTGCATGCAGAGGCTACAGTTGGTCCCGCTGACTGCCTCTTAATGTTGTCCCACAGGCATCGACACAGAGTCAAGCCAAGTCACACTGCCCGTCTGACAGTCGCTCTTTGGCTGATGTGTGCTCAGAGCCCCTGGTGGTCCACTGATAGTGTTTCTGTGTGAGTCAGTGATCCCCAGTTGATCCACTGATCCATTAATTTTTAGTCAGTGGATGACACGGGGTGTTTGGGGTTGTGATGGGGGCTCAGAGGGGTCATTATGCACGTGAGAGTGTGTGTGTGTGTGTGTGTGTGTGTGTGTGTGTGTGTGTGCATGATAGTGTATCTCTTGTGCATGCATGTGAGTGTCAGTGAGTGTGTGTCGCTGCCCTCGGCCTCCTCCACGCCATCTGCTCGCTGCAGTTCAGTGTGTCCCTTCCAGCTCCCTGTAGGCCACTTAAGCCAGCCCAATCATGGCTCAGAATTAATACGCTTCAGAATGGACGCTTCTTAGGTTGCTGTTAATTGGTGGGAGATTCTCCTCACTTATAACGGCTAAAAATGTGCACACAAAACTCGGAAATGATTCATGCTAAGACCAGAGGGATTATCTGGATCATACAGTTATATAAAGGAAAGTTGTGATGTGTGTAAAAACATGTTATCAACTCAGCTTAAGATTTTGATCTTTCCTTTTTTTGTCAGAAGCATCAGTTATTGAGAAGTCAATCTTCTTCTTCTCCCTTCAGGTTATTGTGGAAATGGCCGCTTGTTTTCTGGACTTGCCGAAACTATTGCAACAAATTGTAGCAGCGAGCAAAAACCATTCTGACGTCAAAGAGAAGCACTCACCAGAGTACAGATCTGATCAAGTAAATCAGGCAAAGATACTTATAGGAGGGAATCCTTTTAAAGGTGAGGGAAACTCCCAAGAGACGGCACCAAGCCAGTTCATTCTTTTTATACTTTGTTTTTTAAATTTTAATTACTTAAACATACTTGAAGTGTACACTGTGCAGCCGTATTATCGAGGGAAACACAAATATCAGATCAAACCTAGATATTGGCTGATCCTCAGTATAAAAAGACTTGGAACTGGGATCTGGGGCATAAGAAACTTGATTTGGACAATCCCTAGTGTGAATGTGGAAATGACAATGTCACACAGAAGTGGGGTAAAGTGGATCCCCCTACCCAAGAACAATGGATAGAGATAGTAGAGGAAATTTACATAGTGGAAATAGTGACACATCACTTGAGATTGCAAGACGCACAGATATTAAGAGGTCAGCAAATCCATTTATCCATCCATTATCTCCGCTCTTATTAGTGTGCGTATGGGTTATGTGATACGGGTAAACGGATCCTTTTTAAAATGCCAACTTGTTGGAGTTCGACCCTCATAGGACAGCACAATGTTTGCAAGAATATTAACAGAAGTGAAGCAAAGTTTTTCAAAGGCACGTCATTGTCCATCTCTGTGACTGACAGCTGTCCTGACACTGTCTGACACCGTGTGATTTGTGCTGATGCTGTGAAACTTAACCCGCCCATCTGGTGTTCTGGTCAAACGAGACGGTAACAAAGATTTGCATGTAGCTGCTGTTATGTGAGAACCTTTGAACCCCAGTCTAGTTATTGTCCACTTCAAATATTATGTCTGAATCAGGAAACTTCCACCCTTTTATCGCTTTGTTAGTAAAGCAAAGTAGCTTTTATGAAAAAAGGTGGTTGAACAGACATTTTTGTTACTTACCATGGTTCTTTCCTTGGCGAAAAAAGACAATGATCTGACGGCTCTATCTGAGAAACGTATTACGTCTGAAGAAGAGAGAAGGGCTGGCTGATGCGAGAGAGTGGTGATAAAACTGCACTGTGTTTGACTGCAAACATAAAACCCCTGCTGGCTCCTGCTGTCCAAAACCTCTGAAATATAGAAATGTACCCGCACAGAATATTGGGATTTTGACAGCTTAAAACAAACATCCCTCTGGATGACAAGTGCTTTATCCACGAGCCTTTCTCTCCGGCGTTCTCCCTCCCTCTCTGTTTGCTTTTCAAACACAGAAAATGACAAAGAAATGAAAGAAGTGTGAGGTCGCAGCCATTATGGGATGAAACGGCTTTTGTTGACATGGCAAATAAAACAAATTGAAAACACAGAGGTGAGCAGGGACGCGCTGCTGAACTGTAGGGAGAAAGAGTTTGGAAATTTCCACTGCAGCATCTCATCGTCCAGACTTAACTGAAAATCGAATGTGTCGTTGGTACCACTTGACCTTTCGATGGCCATCATATTAGCCTGGTTAGTGACCGAGCAAAGTAGGACTTGGAGAACAGAATTCTACCTAAGTCACAGTTTAAAGTGCCGCATGAAAAAGTATGAAGTAAGAAAAAACAACTCCTCCTCATACTCAAGTGACAAAATCACGTAGAAATGCTCGTGTAGAATCAAAATGACCTTTTTCACCGTAACAAAAACAAGTGTTGTTTGGATGATTCAGGTCTAATTCAGGCAGCTAAAAGTTTTTACAGAAGTAATTTGTCACAGTGTTTTGTATGGATGTCGACTCAACGTTGATATTAAATGTAATCCTTAAAAGTTCCTCAGTGTGTTATACTGACTGAGAAACTGGAGTGTCCTTCCTCACTGCGGTGCCTTCAGTGCCTACATATACCAGGATGCATTGCCTGTCAGCCGCTGCAGCCTCGACCCTGCTGCATTTCTCTGGCTCGAATTATGGCTGATTATCCAGTCAGCCAAAACAATGTTAATTGCATCCTCGTCCATAGCAGCCTTGGCTCTTACACCCGTTTTGAGTTATAATTGGTGGCTGACTTGCAGCAGGGATCTGTGCTATTGAATTAGTCGGGTATATACATTCGTTGATCCCAAAAGAAAGAGTTATTTCGGTAACAAATTGAAAAAGTTAAAATCTTGGCACAGAAATCAGAAGTTGAAGTTGGTGTAGGTGATTTTTGGATCAGATAAGAACAATATCTGAATCACCGCCAGAGGAAGAAACACCTGGTCTCATCTGTATCTCCAGTGGGGAAGTTTTATCCTCCGCTTAATTAAAAAAATCAGCTCGGGGTTTGGCGATAAAAAAGAATATGCAGACAGGAAGTGCTAAATTTGCTCTCCTCGTCCTGTGCATGAGTTTTTCCATTGTGTACCAATCATCACAGGTGCTATTTCCAAGTAAATGTAATTTGCGAGAAGCAACAAGCTGTGAAAGAGAATGCACTCACGTCTGCAGACAACTGGGTCTCTTTACCTGCCTGGTCCCTTACTTTTACCTGATTTAGCTTTCAGGAGGACAGTCAGCAGTCAGCTAGAACTCAGAGAGGTCGCTCCAGACATTCTGCAGATATTTTAGACAAAACTTATTTAATTTATTTATTTTCATATATACGGTATGTTATTCTAAGAACCACAAATCGTACTGTATAACCTGTCTTCTTTAAACAAACCATAAAGCTTTAATAATCCTATTTGCTCTGTTTTTGGTATCAAGTATCAAGTATATTGAAAATATAAGGAAACTGACGGACTTAAAGTAAAGTATTATTTTGAGCTACTTAAAATTGTCTTCCATTAAATTTGCAACAGATATGTATAATACAAGTGTATTCAGCATCTAAAGGGCTGACGAAATGAGTTCTAAATAGGGTTCAGGGTAACAGGTAACATTAAGAAGGTAAATATTGCGACAAGACACTTTTAACAGTTTAAATGTGTGCAAGCAATCCACTGATCTAAAATCAAGAGAGACATCCAGCTTTAGTCTGGACTTGGTTTCCCTGTGAGGAGTGAAAATGATAAAAGTTTAAAGAAATACATATTCAGTATTGAAAGGAATGTTAGAATGTATTAAGCTAAATAGAAATCACACTTCCTCCTAGTTTCACAAAATCACTCGTCTTCTCAAAATTCCTGGACGACGCTGCCCCCTGGTGGCAAAACAAAGTCACTGCCTTTGATTAGGCAGAGAGCAGAGTTTACAAAGATCATCCTAAACCAGTGCGACTGCAGAAAGTTTACATTTTCTGGAATATTTACTTACGTAGTAGAGAGTTTTGTGTGTGGTTGGAATCTCATTGTTACTTCTATTTTACTAAGTTCTTAAGTTTACCGACTTTATCAGCAAACTATTCAAACAGTCCCTCTTGATAACGGAGATCTTAATACAAGCAGCTCTTAATCAAACTATATAACACCATCAGTCATGTGGACAGTTCAACACACTTTGTTCAAACATGATAACAAACACTAAAATGGGCTTTGATCGGTTCTGCAAGACTCAATACTTCAACCATTTAGCATTTGATTGTGTGGGTACGAGAGGAGGCCTTGAAAAACGTTCCCCACAATTCCTTTGAAGCTACCTCGGTGAAAGTAGCAGATGAAGAGGAACAGACTGAAAGGGAGGGAGACGATAAGAGCAAGAGATAACGAGGAAACCCCAAACTTAAAATCTATGAACTCTTATCGCCTCTGAAAGTTTACAAAGAGCCTGAGTGGGTATTGACTAAAGCTTCAGAGTACAGACGGGGCATCTCAGGGTCCCCGCTCACCTTGAATTACTCATCAATATCTTGTTTTCTTTGTCTGATGCCTGAGCAAAGTGACAAAGACGATGAAAGATACCAGGATAAAAAAGTACAATGGAAGTGAGCTGCAAAGTTTTTGCAGCTCTTCTGTAAATAGTTTTCAGGGTGAACAGGGAGACGGGTTGCAACACAGAAAATACCAAATATACTGTAGTGCAAAGTTGCTTGCCAGAAGTCTGGGCCTTCCTCCTACCCTTCTCTTGCTGTAATGGCTGCTCTTTCCTCAACTTCGGTGGTGATTTTTATGATTTCTGCTGTCCTCGAAAGAGGTCATAGAAACTGGTCTTCCTAGCGTGTAAGGTGTGTTCTCTCAGAGCACGAGCTACCACAGCCAGAGGTGTTGTAATGTAATTACGCTGTATGAACAAAAGTTAACATTTAAAGAAGCGTTTATGAGGTAACGGGAAGGTCATGCAAATCTCACGTTGGACTGGTGTGGCTTGACCTGATTCGTTTTACTTGTTGAAAGCTACATCTTTAGAAAGCGCTAACTCCTCTTTGCAAATCCAATTAGATCTTCAGTTAGTGTTCAGTTGTCAGTATGTGGCAACATGATTACGAAAAGGAGCTTTAATGAGAGTTGAATAAACCCATTTTTGGACGTTGTCTTGTGAATTTAACAGACCCAGACTCGACCAGACGACACTAAACTTTCAAGGGTTCTCATTGATCTTAAACCTGCATTGACCTTTGTCTTGCTTCTATTGTCCCCTGTAATTTGTCATCAGGGGAAAGTCTTTATAAGAGGTGTTGGAACAAGTGCAATGTCATTTAACATCCTTTAGTTTATTCTTGCCCAATTGAGAAGTTAATTTTTCTTTTTCTGAAGCAACTAAAGTGAAATTATTCCTCTTGTTTTCTGTGTGCAAACTAAATCCCTAAGTATACGGCATACTTAATACTTGTGCTGTTGTGAAAGCATTCAACTTTCATTTAATGTACGTGTTAGGAAAAGGAAATATTCCAGGACATTAGTTAGGAACTGAAAGGAGAGCAAGTCAGGCCTTTAAATGGGCCGTAATACGAACTCTTAAACTGTTTGTTGTTCTTTGTAAACAAACATCATTTTAAAGGTTAAGTTAACCTCCCATTCAAAGTACACTGAGCGTGGAGAGAAGTGGCTGCATCATAAAAGAGTAAATTCATACTTGAGTCAGAAATTGTGTTTGCCGAGTACAGAGTTGTTTGAGAAGCAACCCTTAAAGACAAAGACACTGATGCAATCGGTTTGTAAAGCATTTCACTAAATCCAAAGCAATGTGTAGACAGAGGCTGTCCCTCTCAAATGACTCGTTAAGGCTGCTTTGCATCAGTGTTCTGCAGGAAGCCACAGATCGGTAGGTTTGGTTCAAATTAATATCCAACCTTGAAACAAAAAGAACCAAAAAATTGCCAAAAACAGTTCTTTAAATCCTTGACTGAACACTTTTAAACAACATATTTTATTTTATTAGAAGTGCATGATGACATCCAGGAGTTGAAAGGCTCTACAGTGTGATGAAATGCACATCTGCAGCAAAACAAAGCAATAATTCATTTTATATGCTCTCTGTAATATGGAGCTTCATAAAATCAGCTATAAATATAAACTGCTCCCATTTTATATCAGCAACAATATTGTAGGAAAAAGAACAATTCTCTCAGACATTGAAAACCCAAAATGAGTTCCAAGACGAGGTCTTACAAAGACGTACATCGTTCCCAACTTCAACATAAAACAAACATTTTAAGGTGAAGATATAATAAAACATTTCAGTTTAAAAAGACAAACCTCAGAATCCCAATGATTATTCAGCTTTAAGTTGCAGAAGGTAGTCATATCACGGTTACATGCCCATCAAACTTGTATCAGGTATTATGGACTGATTTAACCTAGCAAGAGCTGCAGCTACACTTAACTGATGGAGGAATAAAGAGTCTCTGTCATTGGGATTGCGAAACAGGAAGAGGAAAAAAGTCAAAATTTATATCTTAAAACCGTTTGACAATCAGCGATGACTTCTACAAATGACATCCTGAGATGATGTCAGCCAAAACAGGGTCATGAACTCTGACCTAAAGTTGAATGGGTTGTGGCCGTGTCCCTGAGCTAAAAAAAAAAGACGGTTATTTAAAGGGTGGGGTTTCATGGCTGTAAAAACAGAAGCAAAGAGAGTGCATGTCCTAACATTTCTGTTCCGTAGATCAACATTCCTGCAGATCAGTTAATGATTGTCAGCCTGGTTCTGTAAATACAGAGCTGCATTCAGCTGGTGACAGTAAAACACATTCATATTGGTACAGTTGCATAACATGAAACGCTTGCATAGACTTGCTGCTTTTGGGCTGAGACAGCAGATAATCTATCGACAATATTTAATGAATCACAAACAAATTTAGTAAAACAGACAGTTGCTGATTGTCTCACCTTGACCCAGAGGTATCATAATAAACACTAAAACAGGAACACATCATACAATAAAATGTTACTGCTTGCTTTTAAGGCACATATTTCTTTGACTAAAAATATATAATCAATTGAAGCTCGTTCTAAAACCTATGTTAAGCTTTTTCTAGAAGAAGAAATATATTTATACAGGAAACAAACAATGCTACACTGATCATTTGCTTTTGTTTGATATATGTGGAAATATTAGAATGTATCTAATCTTTGGTATGCTCCAACCATCTTGTATATTTCAGTATTGTGGGGTGCTGTTGTTTTTACATTTCATACAGCAGCGTCATGTCATTACTTTGTGAAAGAACATTAAAGTAGTAATCTTGAAGATCTCCGTTTCGTTCTCTTTGGCGGCACCTATGGCGATAAACGGTAATTGCAGGCGCACACTTCCCAGATATGCGGACAGTGTCGCATGTAACCATTGATTTTCCTGGCTGACGGTTTGCTTCATCTGAGCGTCCAATTTCTTTTTTTTTGGATTTTCACTTATTTTTGAAGTTGTATCTGTAGTCATCCATCTTTTCTTTGTTTGTTCAGCCATAGTAGATTACTGTACAGACATTTATTTACATGGAAATCTTCGAGATTATCACTTTAAAGTGGAGATAGTAAAGGTTTTGTAAGTGCTATACATTGATGTAACAAGGCAGTTTAAAACACATTTTGGTTACAGAAACGACTTCATCAAAAGTGCAAATGTAGACGAGATACAAATATCCACCGAGTTCATTCTCCCTTTTGTTTCTTAGAAGTGGAAGACAGAAGTCCAGCCAGATTATTTTTTCTTTGTCTGAATTAAAGTTCAGTCAGTAGACCATGTTGAAGGCTTTAGAGAGGAATCTCAAATAAATCTGGCTGCCCTGGACTAAGATGATCTGATTCAATCCCCTGCGACAGTATTCGCCCTGCAGATACCCTTGAGCAAAACTATTTCCTCCTGCTCCTGAGCACCTCGTGGCTTTAAGGTGTTCAGCAGCTGCTCCGCCCAAAACCTCAAACGCCCTCCAGCGAAGGCTAATACGATTTCAGGAAAAGGACATCTTGTCTTTGTTTTTTGCTCTAATGCTTGGGGTGTTGTTTAAAAGGTGCCCTGTGGAGCTTTCTCGTAAACAAACAGGTCATGCTCAAAATTCACCGTGTGTATCCTGGATGCCTTACAATGTTTTACTTTGCTTTCTCCAACGATTGCAAAGCCGATCTTTGGCTACATTTGCTTTTGTTCTTCCCTGCAGTTTACTGGTATATTTCTTCACTTTGTGCCGCATTACTGCCAACTGTAGGTCGGTTGAATAGTATAATGCTTGTTTGATTTGTTTGTCTCATGCTCAATCAGTGACGGAGACCCATTCTTCTCCATAGCACTGCAACGCTTTGAAAACTCCACATGACACTTGTTTAACCAAAAACACAATCACATAATCAGGCATTTAGTATTAAAAGGTAGAAATGAATGAGGTCAATTATTTAAATAATAATAATAATAATGTATAATAACTGTATTGTAGTTTGACGAGCTGTTCTCTTCCACACAAAGAAATGTAATTTGAGCTGTTGCAGGCATAAATCCACATTAAACTGAACAAAACCACCTTCATTCATATAAATCTCAATTATCTTAATCAATTGTGTATTTACCAAGCTTAATTAACCACGGCTAAAGCTGTATCAGTAACGTTGCCACCCTCAGCAAACAGATAGTTGACAAAGTTTATAAAGTACTTAATCAAAGTGACGCATCGAGTACCAGACCTTTTGTTCGCCTGAAATAACTGACAACGTTTAAAGGAAAAGCTACAGTAACAAAGTTGTGCAGCGTGAACTAATGGTGCTCTTCAGAAAATAAGAGTTGTGAAGTTGTAAGAGTGAAAGATGACTAGCATTCATATGTCACAGGACCGGATATGAAACATTCACTCTGTATACATTTGGTCAGTACAGGCACTGTATTAGCATGACTGAAGACACTGCGGTTTGGATGCATCGAGGCTGGAAGAAGAGTCTCCTGTTCTATCATTCTTAAACATCACTGCTTTATGGCTTTGTAAACATGACTAAGTCTTTCCCATAGGAAAAAATAACCGTCCCTTGATTATCACTGGTATCAGTGAAAGCAGCATTATGTGTTACAGTTAGTTACAGTACATCCCTGTTCAGGATAGCTTTGGCTGTGTCTTTAAAAAATACATATTAAGGACAGCATTTTTCAGTTGTCTTACCGAACCTAAAATAACATGACGTTATTTACCCAGGCGATCGCAGTTCACCGTGGCATGCACAATTGTTTCAGGGTTGCAATTTCTTCTTTTCTGCCCTAAAGACATAAAAAAAGGTTTAAGCATTTAACATATTGTAAGAGTATTAAAAAAACCCTCTAAAGGTCGGGTGCAGGATTACTTCAACAATCACCGTAGCATTACAAGGCACATAGGCATCAATGGATTTTTCTTCTGTGATGTGTGAGATATAAACTGCATGTGTGTAAACATATTTGGACAGATTGTCTGTTTAGCATTTGCTGTCATAGTCTCCATTAGGAGCTGAAAGGCTCTGGACGTAATGGACAGCATCTTCAATAGTGAAAAACATTTTTTTCTCGGCACCATCAGGACCCTTTTCATCAGGGTAGTATCCCCCTCTTTGCAGATCGTCCAGTACTGAAGCATTACACTGAGCCAGGACAACCTGGACCCCAATTTCTCCGTAATCTTTACGGACTTCTTTCAGAGCATTCACTCCAGCTGTGTCTAGAAACAAGATGGAGCTGCAGTCGATAACCAAGCTGCGTAAGCTGTGGGATTTATCATTGAGCATCAAATTTACTGAGGCACCAGCCTCGACCTCCTCTGACTTTACATTTTGGACTCCTTTGACCTCTCCCTGCTGTTTGTTTTTCTTGTTGAACTTCATACGCCAGGTTTTCTCCTTCACAGGATTGAGCCCTACACACCTGTAGAGAGACTTTTTGAACAAGCTCTGGTTGGCGTAATAAATTGGAGCGCCATACCTAAAAACAGCCACTCCAGGATGTGTTCGAAGGCCCCGGTAAGACGACAGGTCCTCGTAATGCTCCCTAGTTGTAGCACGGCCAAGTTCCAGGACCTGGGCTCGCTGGGTCCGTCCCAGGACGCAGAACGCTGACACCAAAACCCCAACGAGGAGACCCAGCTCAGTGTTGACTAGCGCAGAGGCTGCCATGGTGATCAACCAGATGGCTGCATCGACACGGTTGACACGCCACATGCGGGGAACGTCGGTGAACTTTCGTAAAGCTCCTCGCAGGTTAACCACGATGATGACCGCTAATACACACCTGGGCAGGAGAAGGATGAAAGAAAACAAGCAGGACAAAGTTCATGGAGGTCACTTCATGTTTGCTGTATGAAAACTTAAATATGACTCACAGTATTTCACTGCCGTCAGCTATAAGGTTTTAAACTTCTGTCTGCCATTTAAAAGTGTTTAATCGGTCCCTCGAGGATTTCACAGGCTTTTTTCCAAGATTATTGCGACTTTAAATGATTTTGCGGCAGCTTTTTGAAAAGGTTGCAAAGCACGTTCAGATGTTTTGAGGCATTTTTTTCCCCCCAATGGACTTTCTGGGGGATATGAGTATTGCAGAAATAGATGCAACTATGGTGAGTGTTCTTGGTAACCAAAAAAGCTCCAAATCAGTGAAGATAGAAGCACAAAATTGAAAGAGTGTAGAGAACATTGAACACATGGTCTGTCATTGTTGCTGGAATCTAATAAATGTGTGTAAACTTTGCAGTGAGTGGACAACATTGCGAGATTGTGCACAGGGATTGGTTGAGCTTGTGTTAATTGTTGTGATCAGGAAATCGAAACTTCCTGGAGGGATGATTGCATCGCGTTCCTGCAGCGATTGAGCCATTGGAGCTGACTGCAGACACTCGAGGTAAAGGACTTTGCTCTACTCCCGTTATACTATGTGCCTGTTCTATTTTTGACGTAGCCTATGTATGGCTGCGTCAGGCTGCACAGAGCACACGAGCCAGGCAGGAAGGCAAACATGGCAATGACATCCAGATTCACTATGTCATTGCTGAGTCATAACTGCCCTAGTTGCTCACTAATTCCTGTTATTCTAACTTCCCATTTCTGCTCCTTTATCTGTGATCATTTCTTGTAAATAAGGGAGCAGAAATAGGACGTTATAAAGCATTTTAACCATCGGCTTCTGTCGAGTGAAAGTGGGCAAACTATGACCACAGGTTATCTGTATTTGTCTGCTTAATCTTGAAACCTCCTTTCATGGTCAACAAGACAAGAAAGCAAATGTTTCAGTTCGTTCTCCCAATGAGTTTCACAAGTTGTGGTTATGATTCAAGGGTTTTTGTTCTTGCTTTTAGAAGTCTGAAGTCGATCAGGTTTAACTTCAAATAACAGTGTGATTGCCATGCTAATGTGTAAGGCTTAAATATCGCATATTAAACTTTGATCTTTAGATTGTCTTCAATGTTGACCTAAAGAGTGCCTCGTAGGAGTTTCGTATAAATTGTATTGAGGACATTGCTTATATAGAATTTACTTTTGTGTATCAACCTAGGGACAAAAATGTAAAGCCATGTAGTCGCTCAGGACCAAATGTTCATGGCTACCAATTGCATATTGTAACTCAATCAGATTGGGCAGGCAGGACATTCCCTTCCTGTCATGCTCTCTGCTGGATTTTAAAGGTGCGTGAAGGACAGAGCAGAGCCGACTTGCCGACGCTCCTTCATAGAAATTCAATCCCAGCATTTGTTTTAATTTGAGGCAAAAAGACTAAAAGAGCAAAGGCTGTGAGGAACAGACAGAATCAGCTCAAGAGACCAAAAAGCTACACAGATTTGAACATGTGGGACATTATTGATGAAGACGTTCCATATTATCAGTTGAAGCAGCAAGTGTGTCTGTTAGTGACACAAATCAGTGCAAATCACCAGCTACAATCTCAGCTGAGAAAGAATCAGTGATCAAGGCTCACACAAGACTTTTACACATCTTCTATGGAGTTAAAAGTCTTTGCTGCCCTAGTTGGCAATTCATTCATATTTTTCTAACTGACATCTACTCCCTCATTCACTAATTATTTCTTGTAATTTAAGAACTGAAATGTCATTTTTAAACCTCTATCGTCACTGAAACTTTGCCTGAAGATATTTAAAGTAAAACACAGCTTCTGTGGAGTTGAAGTTAACAAACTGACCGCAGGTTATCTGTATTTGTCTGTCTAATCTTGAAACCTCCTTTCATGGTAAAGAAGATAAGAACCAAAAGCAAATGTTTAACCACAACATGTCAATGTGTGAAACTCATTTAAAGCCTGGAGTGCATCAGGTTCAACTTTTACTTTAGCTTATAAAAGTGTGTTTGCTTGAATGCAGCACATTAAACTTTGATCTGTAGATTCAATGTCGACCTAAAGGGTGTTACATATTAAAAAAAAGTTTCTTCTTGAAATATTCCAGTACTGCCATTTAAAATCAAATACTCAGTTATATTGACAGATGAATGGACAATTATTCCTTGCAGATAAAATGTATTCAGAACATTTCTTTTTTTGTGAATCAACAAATGTATCGACCTGGGCTCAAAAACGTAAAGCCATGTAGTCGCACAGAACTTTAACCGGCCACCCTCGGGTTCTAAGTGCCTACAGACTGAGCTACTGTCTACCCCAAACGCCTTACATTGATGATGCCACTCCACATTAATGTTAAAGACACCATTCTGTATGAACAAGTCTTTCTCTTTCTCTGTTAGGAGAATCTAACTCTAGCCAATCGGATCAGCCTGCTGTTAACAGTGAAATTACTGGGGCGAGTCGAGTTAGGCCCAACTGCCCTGACCAGTTTCCCTTTTGTCAGTTACTCTTTAACGACGTCTTTCTCTCCCATCCAGTAACAGTGTATGTAAAAGTCTTGCTTTATGATATAGTTTAATCTGTAACATATGAAAGTTAAAATTAAAATAGACCATCCAGAAGCTGTTTGTCCATTCTACTTAGTGTGCAGGTTATCGTTTCGGAAACAAACAAATTATCTATTAATTAGATTATATTGCAATAACAATAATTAAGGAAGACTCAAATTGATTATTAATACAGATTTTATACTTACTTTTGAAGGGAATAAAACAGCGGTGCGATGACCAGAAGAACCAGCAGCAGGACGAGCGCAGTGACCAGACCAGACACCTGAGTCTGGCACCCCGTGGACTCCTTGACGAGGGTCTTTGTCAGCGCAGCGCTGGTGGTGAAGCAGCGGAAGAACGACGGCAGGATGTTGCAGAAGCCAATGGCGTACATCTCCTGGTTGGCGTCCACTGTGTAACCATGCTTCTTGGCAAACATCTCTGACAGCGAGACGGTAATGGCAAATCCCACGATGGCAATGGAGAAGGCGTCCACAGCCACGTTGGGGATCAGAGTCCACATGGGCATCTGGGGAGGTAGGAAGCCTGTTGGGATGTTTCCGGCCACTCCCGACCCATATTCAGTGTTGAAGTGGCCGAAGTGAGAAGCCAGCGTTGCTATTATCACCACAAAGAGTTCGAAGGGAATTGGAGCCTGGGTAAGGACAAGAGCAAAGGATACAATTCTTTAATGGATTCAAACTACAGAGCCATTTTGTTCTTCTAGTTTGTCTACCACTTTTGGGCTAACAAACTGAAGTGCCTCTGCCGACCATGTTACTTTTTCTTTATTGATATTCACATTGATCTGCATATTGAGTGCAGATAACAATCCTGTCGTTTATGATGTCACACAACTACGCAATTCAGTATTTAAACAAAGAACACGGACAGAAGAGGCAGTCTTTGATATAAGGATATATTCATTTGCTGCACCCAATGGCCCAAAACATTGGCTGTTGCCTCGCCCTCTGATAGCCGATAGCTGATGGCTTCTGAGATTGAGCTGAGCCTGCTGTGTTTTCATCCATCCCTTAGCAGGAATGACAGACATGGAGGTTCTACCTAAAATGTGCCCCAATCCTTAACAAAATGCAACATTTACCTAACCTCAGACAAAGTAACCTAAACATAAGCGGTTACAACCTCAAGGCAGAAGCTTAAAAATTACCATATTATATCGTATGCCTTAGACTTTCTACTTTGCTGGACCAATTTCAAGAAGATCACTTGACCTGATGGTCATGCAAGATAAAAAAAATCAAAGGTTATTTCATATTGGAAGAAGCAATGGATCGACCAAACCACACCAGCATCCCCTAGCACCACTGTCGGGTCCAAAAACACACATTGTAATATGTTTGGTTGTTACCCTAGACTGGAACAGGAACCTCTGGGACAAAGTTTGTTGTACTTTATGGCCAATGATTTCAGAAAGTAGCTAATCATACTTAGCTGATTCTTGATTGCTTAAGTGAGCAAACAGGATGAACAAAAGAGCAATTGTACGTCTTGCATGTGCACACAACAGCTACTAACATGCAGAACTGCAATCTATCTGTTTACCTTCAGCTTGGATTTGAAGCGATCGTTGAGCTCCTTGGTAGGTATTAGTATCAGCAAACACACCAGACTTGTCACCAGGTCACAGATATTGGTGTTTCCCAGGTTGGTGAGCAGGCTGTACCAGGTCTTAATCAGAGTGAACCAGCCCTGGGGTCTGGGGATCTTCAGGCCCAAAAGGTACTTTAACTGCGAAGTGAGGATGGTAAGGGAGGCTCCTGTAGCGAAGCCGCTGAGAAGGGAGTCAGAGAGGTAGACGGAGACAAAGCCTACCTGGAAAATACCCATGAGCACCTGAGAGAAAGAGATGAGCAGGAGTGAGTGGCTTAACCTTAACGTAATTTTGCCTGACACTCAGAATAACAACTTGAGCCTCTCAAAAAACAAGACATAGTTTGATTGGTTGCATTTGCCCCATTGAATTAAACTGCAACGATTACAGCCTTGTTGCAGCTGCCCGCTGAAGCAATCTACTGGAGCAATTCCAAAACTGTTTAAACCTTCTTGTCATTTTCTAACAAGAAAGGAAAAGTTAATTGTCTGTGTAACTTATAAATACAGCCCCGCTCACTTACCTGGTACACTCCAGCTGTAAAGGTGACTGTAGCTCCCACAGTGATTGCATAGCAGCTTCGGTCACAATCCATCCCGACACTGATATTCCCCTGGCCAGCCAGCAGGATGCTGCTAACATTGCTACTGCTTTCTGTGAGGTATCCTGCCAAAGCTAACTCCCTATCAACAACCTGACCTACAAGCAGGCAGAGCACCCCAAAAATGCCCACTGAGATGTGTTTGGAAGTGCCTAAGATGGCGTAGATGATGGAGGCGAAGAAGGACGTATAGAGGCCGTATATGGGGTCCTGACCGGCCAATAAGGAGTAGGCTATGGATTGGGGGACCAATAGGATCCCTACAATAAGTCCTGACATGACATCGCCCAGCAGCCATTCCCTGAGCTGGTAGTGTGGCAGCCATGTCAGCATCGGGGCAAAGCCCAGTATTTTGGATTTTGCTGTCTTTGCTGTGCACGAGCAGTGTTTTTTCAGCCGATGTGAAACGACTGATTTCCAGTTTTTGTCTGTTTCTTTCTCCACTCTCTCCAGAATGAGAGGCTGCTGCTGGTCGCTCTCAGCTCCATCGCCTGCTGTTGTGCAGCAGTCCTTTCCCAGAGTCATGATTGAGCCCTTATCGAGCTCGATCTGTTGTAATTTGGAGAAAGAGTTCAGTTTAGCCAAGTAGTCATACAAACTTCAAATCACATTTTTATGAATGATTAAACAGAAGAACTTCAAATATAAAACATGCCAGCTCATCTGCTAGAGTGCACGTTTAACCTTTGGCACCTCATTACAGTAACAACCACATGACACTCCAGAAGCAGTGTGAAGTGAGGTGGACGGGGAGGAGACGTGATATCTAATATCAGGTCAGTGGGTGTTGACCTGACATTTTTCTAAAGTAAAGAAATATGTCCTCTTGAGGTTACATCATAATACAAATGAGACACTTGGACTTATTCATACGAGCTTAGTGACCCTTACACAGAAAAAGGCCTCTCAAGTAATCACCGGTAAAGATATCTACCAAATTTAGGACAAATTAATTTTTATATATACTGTTTTTTTTACTGTTTTATGTGTTCTTGTCAGCACAAATAAGGTTTGCACTCAATTTCGTTGTACTTGTACAATGACAATAAAGATATTCTATTCTATTCTATACAAGTATTAAGAGTCTTGGCTAAATGACAACCTATGTAATGTGATACGTGTTATTTAAATTATTTTTTTCATTAGCAAGGAAAAGGTTGTAAGTTTGCATTTGGTCATTTAGCAGGTAGAATATCTAAAACTTGGTTAAACTGGGCTTCATTTTGTTAGAAAAAGTCACAGAGCCAGTTCACTGCAGTTTAAACAAAATACTTTGATGGGAAAATATCCCACCACGTGTCAAAACTAGGGATGTGCACTTAGAATTTGTTTTTGACTGGTTAAATGACACTCTTAACGGTTAATAACTGGTTAACCAACAAGATTAAAATGAGAACAAAAACAGATTAAGAAAACGAAAACACACGTTGCAACGCACGGGGGAGAAAAATCCTTCTGGCCTGAGACAGCTGCCTAATACCTGGAGATATTAATAACCAAGATCTCTCTGGAAATGTTTAACTTAAAATGAAAAAAATAAATAGCAAATAGTAGAATTTGTATGATGATCAAAAACAGCCAACAAAACGGCAATTTAACTATATTCTCAATTTCACATTTTTCACTGCTCAAATAGCCTAAGCCAGACTGCTTTTTTTTTGCTCCTTTCATTTTGATCTCCTCCAAATATATATGCCGGTTAATGGGCACATCCCTCGTCAAAACTAAACTGAAACTGACTGAAATGCTGGGCTTAATTTGGTTACCAAAGTCTTTAATAAAGACCTGGTTTACAGCATTTTAAACAACATTAAAATGACTACTTTCATGTGAAAGCATCTTAATACCAACTGGCACCTTGGAGCATTGGCCTTATACTGCAAAGCCTGAAAGAAAACCTTTTTACACATGAATCACGTTTCCCAGTGGTCCTTTCCAAATCATGACTACTGAAAAGTGTGTCTCATCTGCATTAACGAGTTATCGTCTCATTTCACTGCCATCACTATGGCGCATGCAAACAAGTCTTCTTTAACGTTAAAACGTCTATAACGTTGACATGACTACAGTAGCGTCACCTTGTTTTGTTTCTCAGGAGTCTAATGTGTTGTGGTGTGTTAATGAGATTATTGGTACTGCCCACAGGCTATTTAAAAGCAGACAGTTAATACTAGGAAGTGTGTGCGGATAAATGAAGTCATTACTAAATGGCAGTATCTGGCGGTTGTCATATAAAAGAACCGCTAAATTGAACATCTTGCATTCTAAAATAACCCTTACCTAACTAACTAACCTACCTCAGTCCAGGACCTGCCAACGTTGCATTCGCGTACCTGTGAATGGGCACTATTGTAAACAAATTGTCAACGTGGACACTTGTTCAAACTTTAGCAAACAAGCGTTTAAGTAAATGAACATGCAAGTCTGCTTCTCCAAGCAGTACAAAAACACAATTGTTTAAGTGTAAAGTAACTGACCTGTGCTCGGACCAGCCGTGGTTCACTTAAATAGGTAAAAGTAGGCTGTAGTCGGTCAGACGAGACTCATTCCGCTTTAAATTCATTTTACACGGGTAGGTAGCTGTTGCTTCGTGCGTGATGACGTTTCATGGAACGCGTAGTGTACGTCACATGACCCACTGAGACAAAGATTGTCTGTACAGAAGATGACTCACTCAAAAGAAAAATAAGACCACTAACTTAAAATAGGATAAGATACACTTCATGCATCACTGGGGAACATTCTCCTGTTACAGCAGTTCAAGGGTCAGTGTCAGGAAAAAGAGTTAACGAGTCAAAAAATGCAAATAACAATGATAAAATAATAATCACAAAAATATACCGGTACATGCTATTTAGCTACATGTATCTTTCACTTTATACGAAAAGACTGTTTGATAGTTGCACAGAAAAATTAAAATTACCTTATGTGATAAGTTAGCATTACAATATATAGATATATATATATATACATGAAAATAAAATATTGCACAGAAAATAATGCAAAATATTTACATTAAAGAAAATAATAATCCAGAATTTATTAGCAGGAAGTTTGTTAATATTTTTGTTATTATTGTATTAAGATAACAACAACGAATTGTAGAAATATCTGGTATATAATGAAGAGTCAATTAATAGGAATCAATTGGAAGCCGTGTTCCAACCTCTTTCTTTTTAAGTCTAAAGACCCAAACACTCTTGTAACTCATGCTGGTGAAGGATTATCCAGGGCCAGTGAGCACTCGTCTTGCTTTATAGGAACTCTTTGACCAGACCATCCCTGATTGACATCATAAAAGTGAAAGCAGCTGTACAGTTGTTACAGGGTTTGTTTTGTTGTCACCTGTTGCGTTGTTTGTTATCCTCTGTCTCAGATTCCTGAGAGAGGGTGACTAATGTTTGCGGTTCATCACCAGAGGAGGGGAACAAGATACGATAATGAGCATTAGGAGAAGTTTTGTAATACAATGCTGTTTTTATTCACACTACATTATTGCAAAAAGCACTGGGGGAATGTCGAATAAGAAGTGTTGGTGAGTCTTGGTTAGACTCACAGTTTTGCTGAGCTCCCATATGACGAGCAGATTAACAAGATACACGGCATATGGTTTATTACTATGCAGTATAGTGACAGTTTGTGGTGTGTGATGAGAAGTGATGGGAAACGAACATCTTTTAACAACCTTTTTAAAGCCAATAGTTACTGACTCTTTTGTTCTTAAATTATGGATATAAAGTCACTCAAGTGTCTCCTGATATAAACTCACAAACCTAATTTTTTCTTTCAAAGAAACATTTTTAAAATAAAAATAAGGACATTTTACAGGTGTAATATAATCTCCCAGCTCTTAAAAGCCATTACATCCGTATAGTTTAGTTTAGTTCAGTTTAGATCTAACCGAAGCCTAAATATCAGCCACACCTGTAACAATAGCTTCAACATGACTCACATGACAGCCTGTTGATCCTGCCTTTTCAGAATTGGCATTGTTATGATTTACAAAAATGTGCTCCTGAATGACTCCTCACTGAGACCAAATCAAGTGTGTGTAATTCCGATTTTTAGAAGTGTAAAACTACGTGCACGTTGAAAATGTATTATTCGAGTACTCATTTTCACGACACTGCACGAGAAAACCTACAGTAAGTGCTGATACTGTCTTATTGTGGGACAGAGAAAGGAATCTCAGGTTGACTCATCACACTATGGAAGGTATCATAATCCCAGTGTTGTAATTGGATGCAGGCTTATGTTCACACATGACCATTTAAAACCATCTCTGTAATCCCTTTTCTTTTCTCAGACACCTGCGGAGTTGGTTAGCAGGACAGAGGGATTAAACACAGAGCAGGAGACAATACAAGGACTTCAACAGGTAGGACTGTGTGTTTTATTAACATCTATTAGATCTGTGTGACACAGGTGGGAGTTGTATGTTATCCAATTTAATTTTGTAGATGAATTTCTGTTTACTGACATAAGTAAGCATCAGTATAAAATAACCTGTTGTTATAACACCCAGCGATTTGCAGAACCAGCAGCTTAATTTTCTTGCAGGAATATTTTGGCATTAACGTTGTTGTTATTTTGATGTGATTTTAGAATAAGCATCTGAATTTCTTTAGCCAACAAGACTTAAAGTCAAAGACACAGAAATTAAGAAAAGAGAAAACAATATTTCTATTGGCTTATAATGCTAATGCTAAGCTAATACTTACAGAGCCATGAAAGATACATGCTTTAAACACTGTTTTATTTAGTTGCCTTTTCATTTCATTACATAGTTTTTTCAAATAAGAGCATGTCAGTGGGAGACAGACCTGAATTCATTCAGACATTCTAAGTGGTATAAATCTTTATGCAAACTGGAAATATTCTGATATGTCTGCCTGTTCTGGGAAAGGGCCACAGTATGGTGAAACGACTTTACTGAGCTTCTTAGCATCTTTCAGCTCATTGTTTTGGTTTTACAGCCCATTCTAAGCTTAATCTAAAAGGCAACTGGACTCTCTCAAAGGCTTATATTTCTAGCTCCGTCCACCAGTCAGTTTTGAACTGAGGAGGCCTTTCGGATGAGAGGTGAAACGTCTTTTGGATTAAGCCTTTACAGACATTTCACAGCACATTCACTGTCAGTTACAGACTCAGTGCTATCATTAACTATTTTTACACCACGTGCACCAAACTATAGAGGACACAGTTGGCGACCAGTTGAAGACAGTGAAACCTTTAGCAGTCAAACAGTCAGATATTTACATGCTGGAGTGGTATGAGACCAAAGCTAGCAAAAAGTAACATGACCTCTAAATGTAGCTTTATGTGGAAGGTTTTTGGATCAGTTTCTGTTAAATGCCTTGCTCGGTACATCAAGAGTAATTGTTGACTGAAAGAAGGTTTTGCTGAACCTGCCGCAACCAGACATTCCCTACTTTGATCCTGAATAGCTAACCATTTAGCAACAAACGTTACTAGCATCTTTTCAAGTTGTTCCCTCTCAGCAGCAGCCATGGTGGATGCAGCGGCAGCAGAGCAGTTCCTGGATGCAAACCCGCAGTTTGCCAAGCAGTACTACGACATCAACTTCCGACCTAAAGTCATCTCCGACCTGCTGGACAACAACAGGAAGGCAGCGGTGGACTTCAGCAAGTTCCACGACCTGTCGATGGTGGAGGAGAGCGAGGTCCTTTTTGATCTGGTGCGGGACATCCAGGACAACCTGCAGATGGAGAAGTCCGTCTTCAACCTCATGAGACACCTGAGCTTCATCATGAGGGCCGACCGCATGAGCCTCTTCATGTACCGGCAGAGGAACGGAACGGCCGAGCTCGCAACCAGGTCATTGGGGATTTAAAAAGTGAAGTGTAGAGGAAAATTGGTAACGTAGTTTTGTCCAAATTCCAAGCTTTGTAATTACATATGTGAGATGGAAATGAAAGAATAAAAACTGCTTTAGTTGCACATTATAATAAAACAGTTTTTTCTTTACCTCCAGGTTATTTAATGTCCATAAAGACTCATTGTTTGATGACTGCCTGGTGCAGCCTGACAGTGAGATCGTGTACCCGTTGGACATGGGCATTGTGGGCCACGTGGCCACCGCCAAGAAGATGGTCAACATTCCTGTTGCATCAGAGGTAGATACACACGACTGTCATTTGTGTGTTTGTTTACTGTTCTCCAGTAATATGGTAATGACATTGGCCTAGGAACCAAGTTACTAATTCTTCATCCATTGAAGACAGTTTAAACATGAAATACATTAAAATCTGAAAAAACTTCTAAATTAAACAAAATCAGGAAACAAAAAAGCCTGAAAAAATAATCTGTAGTTATTTAAGGGGAAATTCTCCCTTAGTTTCTCTACAAAATAAATAACACTAAATTAAATTCACGTTGGTAAAGTTTGTTTCGTTTTAAAAATTGTATATATATTTTAAATTGTTTTTTTGAGCCTCTCCTTCCTCCTGATACGAACAAGCCATTTTGCCATTGAAAGGATAGACCTTAGCCACGATTGGCTGACAGTATTTGGAGTGACTGTGTAGCCCCCGCCCCGACGTCAGCGGCCGCACTGCACTGTCGCTCCAAAGTTGTAGAAAACATGGCTGCTCTAGGATCGTTTATTCTGTACGAGCCAGAATCACCAGGAGGTATCGGAATGGTGCGTTGAAATCTTGACAACGACTTGACTACAACTAGAGCAAGAAGGCAGCCTGAGGTTAATGACGGTGAATGAGGATTGGTCGATTTCAGCCAAAGCAAGGTTTACGTAGAAACCTGCAGCTGTTCTGAACGGCCCATTTCAGAGGCGACCGTTTAAAAATGTACTCCTGGAAAAACATGAAATTATGCAGTTTTCACTTTTTCACTGTGAACAATAAACACCCCAAAATGTGAAACCCGTGAAAATATGAGAATATCCATTCAAAAGATACGGCCCCTTTAAATGTTTTGTAAATACTTTTACTCTTATAAAATAGACAACAGAAAATAACAGCCTCCGTAAGCCTAACATTGGTATCTAAATATTGCTTATTCATCAGTAAACATTAAAATCCCTGTTTTGCTGCGTATTGAACGCCTGTCTACAGTTGCTGTGCCCCTGTGTGACCACCAGATGGCGACCTGATGCTACAGTCTCACCTTCACTAATTCCCTCCAACCAAAGCCCGCTCAATCTCATTACAGCCGATAACTCTGACATTTGAAAATGGCTTGCGAGCTTATTCCCATGAACATTTCAAGTTTTGTCATGCTACTGCAGGTCTGCTACCTTCACTTCCACCCCCTCTTTCCTCCCATCCTTTCCAACCCTGCACCAGCTGTTACTGTGACATTTACACTTAATAAGGCATCAGCCCACTCCGCATAACTGATGGATTTTCAAGGCCTCTCCTGTATCAGTTCAATCACTTCTTTTCATGGGAGATTAGAAAGCTCGGCTGCTGATGTACCAACAAAACAGAGCCGGGTCGATTGTGTTTTTATCTATCGGTTCTGCTGCCAGGCCCGGCCGGTTGTGCCTTCGAGAACAAACGTCATCGGACCGTTTTAGAAACCTCTGTCCGTCACGCCGCAGCCTCGCACAAACACATGAAAGCACGATGGGAAATGTGGCAACTGGAAAGATATCAAAGCCTTCAAGCCTCCCCAGTCGCAGCGAAGGAAGAGCTAATGTTTCCATATAATTGCTCGGCTTTATGATGCTAATGCACCGAGGACGGCCTTTCAGAGTAATGCAGAGACTGGGAATCACTGTCTCTCTGTGCTCTGCTTCCATCCCAGTCCAATCCAGAGCAGGCCGCTCACACAGCCAGGATTCTTGTAGTTAGACAGGGATTATGTTTCAGCGGGATTATGTACCGAGGCCTCATTTCTCCCCCCATCTTCTACCCTTCAAAGTGAATGGAGTTATCACATAATTTACAGACCAACAACTCCGCCCGTTGTTTGAGGTGTGGTTACTGGAGGGATGTGCGTGTGAGGAAGGTGGAGAGCCTCAGTGGGGGAGGTTTGCAGATGAAGCTGGTTAATCTGTCCTGAATTAGAGCGATCCCAGATTACTCCCAGAGGTCACACAGGCCCTGAGCCATTTTCACAGACTCAGCACTACAACACACCTTTAATCTGCTCTGTTACACTGTATTGTTGCAATTGGAGCGGAAACTCCACGAAATCCACTTAATGTGTTATAAACCGAGGAGCTAAATTGGCCGGGGGGGAAGTTAATGTATTAAAGTTTTTTCTTATTCATTACAAATAACATGTATTTATTTATTCATGTTTTATTTATCTACAAATTTTATACTGTGCAATTCAGGGAAGCGATTTACTATTTACAAGTTGATGCCTACATATAAAATAAATACATTTAAAACTTGTTCTTTGAAATTTCTGGCACCGTGACAAAATTACTATATTTTCCTATGCGCGTGAGTTTACTTCCTGCATGATAATTTCACTCTTTCCCAAGCAAATCTGCCGTCATTAATAGTTTATATAAATATATAATTTGTGTTTTTTATATCAAAACACATCTTGTGCTTGGATTATGCCTCTAAAGTGTAGAGCTGCTGGGCAAAGGTCAATGCAAGGCTTCAGCTGAGGATAACAAGCAGGATAAAAACTTCTCTGGGATTTAGGGGGTCAAAGGTCGCCCAGTAACAAGCTGTCAAACTGCCCGGATCTTTGGAACAGGGTTATTTGTAAGCTGCATAAGGCAACAGTTGAATCAGCTACTCTGCGGCGCTGATCCAGGATCAGCCTTAAGTGCTTTTCCCCGTTGTTTCCTGCTTCTACTCGAGGCTGAGAGAATAAGACAACTTTAAAATACAAAGAGGGATTAACTAATTTAGCTCGTGGTGATGATGGCTGCTTAAATCTCATTACTGTGGCTCAAACTGATGCATGAATTAAAAACAAAAATGAAAAATGACACAGGGCAGCTTCGTACATGTTGTACACTCACTCTACTGCAGCGTGTCAACACACACACACACACACACAAAGGCATTAAACCCACTAAAGCTCTTCATTGTGCAGATCCAGGATATTAGATGGGGCATTTGCTGCTCAGATTTCTTCTCTCTGCTTGTGGCAGCAGCAGTGTTCATGTTTCTCAGGCTGAGGGATGAAACTTTAATGATGCACATGTTTAATTTTGAGGAGTGTTCTCCTCTGGGTGAGTGAGATGTTGGTTATGGAGAAGATAGAGCGGTAGTAATTTTTTAGAGCTGATTGCCCCGGCTGATATTAGCTCATTGAGAAACATCGCAATTAAGTCCCGCACACACACAGGGGAAAGATCTCGGCTCCTTCCAATGACTTTAAACTGTGTGGTGGGATGCACCATCCACAGGGTCAAGAAACCCAGAAGTTTTTTAAAGCAAACAGAAAGTGCACAGAGACAACAAAACACGAGGCATCAGCAGGAATAGTTTGAAAACAGTGGGATCCTGACACTCGGTTATTTAGCCAGACAAACTGTAGCCTGTTTGTGATCTGTGTTGATGTTCCATGCATCCATCCGTTGTCTATACCGCTCTCTGTTAAGGGTAGCAGGGGGCTGGAGCCTATCCCAGCTGTCATTGGGCGAGAGTCGGGGCTTACACCTGGTGATCGCCAGGCAATCACAGGGCTGACACATAGAGACAGACAACCGTTCACGCTCACATTCACACCAACGAACATGTCTTTGGACTGTGGGAGGAAATACCCAAGGGAACCCACACATGCACGGGGAGAACATGCAAACTCCACACTGTAAGGCTCACTTCCTCCAAACCGGGATTTCAACCAGAAAGCTTCTAGCTGGGAGTGCTCACCACTGCCCCAACGTGCAGCCCAAAATGTTCCACTACATGGCCAGAAGACACTGACATGGACTAACAATATTGAGATTGTCAATACATCTTTTCCTCTTCAGATATAAGACAGTAAAAGGATTATTTTAGTGACATTAGTCGACCAATGTTTTAGGCTAGAAACATGAGACAGATTTCAGAGTAAGCGTAGTCCTAAGCTTGAATTTCAGCAATGCCAAACGCATGTTTTGAAACCATTTCCCCCTTCAATAGTTTGTCAACTCAGAAAAATAGTTATTATATGTTCGGCTCAGGGCCGAACGGTGGTGCAGTGGTTAGCACTGTCGCCTCACAACTAGAGTGTTCCTTGTTCGAATCCTGGTTCGGACGAAGTGGACCTTTCTGTGTGGAGTCTGCATGTTCTCCCCGTGCATGCGTGGGTTCCCTTCAGGTACTCTGGCTTCCTCCCACAGTCCAAAGACATGCTCGTTAGGTTCATTGGTGACTCTAAATTGCCCGTAGGTGTGAATGTGAGTGTGAAAGGTTGTCTGTCTCTGTGTGTCAGCCCTGTGATTGACTGGCGATCACTCCAGGTGTGACCCCGCCTCTCGCCCAATGACAGCTGGGATAGGCTCCAGAACCCCTCTGCCACCCTGAACAGGAAAACCAGTACAGATAATGGATGGATGTTCGGCTCAGTACAAAACACAATGAATGGTACAGGAACTTTATCAAAATTGTGTCTTTATGTTACTGAGTAAAAAAATTAACATTGGCTGGTATCTCATCATTAGATAGGTCCTATTCCTCTATCAGTCGAGCTACAGTGATGGCACTGCTAATTTGTGCTACTCTGCACTGTGCAATCTGTTTCTTAGTATAAATGATGCTCCGGTCTCAAACTGTACTGACCCACTGACTCCTCACCTGGCCCTGACTTGTAAGTCCTTTCTTTTCAAACCAAAAAGTAAGAGTCCAAACTTTCCCTAACCGTATCAGGACTCCGAGACCAATTTTGTTCCCTTAAGGGTCCTTTTTTTTTTTTTTTTTTTTTTCAGGTTTTTGTTCGTTCTTTGCAGTTAATGAGCCACTCTTCTTCTCTTTCACCCCTGGAGAAACTCAATTGATAACCCCTGCTGCACAGGAGGAGCAGTAGGTGGAGTGCAGCAGAAAGGGCCTTCTGTCTGTGGATAATGGAAAGCCTTTGCTGGCAGCGTTTATGGACAGAAGCAAAGTAGTCTGTTCATCAAAGCAGAGTCTGGAAGTTTGGCAGGGTGCAGGGCATAGAGCAGGCAATTAGATACAATCAAACTTTCTTTCTCTTTTTCGTAGAGCCCTCATTTCAGCGACTTTGTAGACGAGCTGACAGAATATAAGACCAAGAGCGTCCTCGCTGTCCCCATCATGAACGGCAAAGACATGGTGGCTGTCATGATGGCCGTCAACAAGCTGGACGGGCCGCACTTTACTGCCAAGGATGAAGAGGTAACATCTGATACTGCCTGTCTACCCCCAGCACACTTTATTAAAGGGATTCAGTCACTTGGATAACATTTTGAGTAAGTTTAAGTTCTACGGTTCAGGAATTATAAGCCAGAAAGTGCTTTATAAATGGCCATGTGGGTAAATACGTGCTACTTCTGTGTGTTAAAAAACCTGCCATGGCCTAAAGTAGGCCTAAGTAGGATTGACGTTTATTCCCAAACAGCATGAAGTCCCAGATTTAATATCTGTCTGAAAAAACAACTGATGTGGTTAACTCACTTTTAAGTTTTTAAGCTTTTTTCTGGGGTTCGTAACTCAGCGTTCCTGCTGCACCGGCCGGCAGTAGCAGCTAAACTCAGCTGATTTATCGCTACACAAATCCAAAGCCTCCTAAATCATAACTAACTGTTCTGATCCTTTTTAACTTTCTGAAAGCTGAACAGGGAACATTTTTCACCCAATAGAAGCCTGTCAGAAAACATTTGTAGAGCGAGTTTCACTGGGTCCAAAGGAGCTTGGCCACCGTGATGAAAGAGTCACAAGGAAAGGATGAACGGAAAAATCGCTGCCAAAACATTAAAATATGATGTGAAATGTTATTGCAAAGTCGGTCAGATGTGTAAGCTGTGCAATAATCCCTAAATCAAGGTGTGCACTTACCTCACATTACTGTAATCACTTGACATTGCCAAATGTTGGACCTCCATCAAAGCTGCCTGAAGGTGTTTTCATAACATGAACCCTCCCTGTGGTATACAGTCCAAATAACACACAGATATTATACATTTCTGTGACAATAAAGAAAAGACGATGTTACCTATTGGTGTAATTTCACTTCAGCCAACGGGAAACGTAAAATAGCCGGTCTGCTCATCACTACGGTCCGCTGTAATCTCTCCGGAGAAAAGTCAACTCCTGACTCCAATTTACTGGCCGATGATAAACACTGAACAGGCTAACAAGCAGCTAAAGCGAGCACAGTATACCTGCTACTTGGTGCTAAAAATATATCAGTACAATAATACTGGCATTTAACTCACCGAAAAGCTGGAGCAGACTTTATGCACGCCAGAAAGTTCCATAAATCCCACAGAGACAGAGAGAGAGAGACAGATTATTTGTCCAAACTTTGAATGAAAAAATCCCCAAAAGGCTCCAACAACAAACAGGTGAAGTTGAGTGTCTGTGTTGACGTCTAGCAGACAGCCAGCAGGATCCACCTGTCAATCAAGTGAGCTGGCCCCTATAATTTAAGGCTTAATATATCAAAATGAGTGTGTTATAAAAATAATTCACCCCCCGTACAGTTATCTTGAACAATAAAATTAGCTATTTATAACAAATTAGTTTTTTGTACCAGGCTGTAAACATGTTTATTTCAGCTGTAAAAATGGGCATTTTCCCATCTGCTGTAATGTTATTTCTTGTTTTCTGGAGCCAGCCTCAAGTGGCCACTCGAGGAACTGCAGTTTTTTGCACTTCTGCATTAGCTTGGTGCAGACGGGCAGTGCACAGGGCAGGACATAAGCACATGTATCACTCAAGCAGCTGAAAGTTTGCCCTGTTCTTTTTCAGACCATAAACAAGTATCTCAACTTTGCCAACCTGCTCCTGAGAGTTTTCCACCTGAGCTACCTGCACAACTGTGAGACCAGGAGGGGACAGGTGAGGCTGCAGAGCACCCAGAACTTTATACACTCTTTCCTTTGATATCTAAAGGACTTTAGTTCCTTGTAATTGGATTTTTTTGTCAGGCTAGCTGGAATTGTTCCCCATCTGACCTTTTTTTACTCTCAGATCTGATGATTTTTCAGTCAGTTTGAACAGCGAGAAAAGGTTCCACATTTGTTCCATTCTTGATGACGTCAGCACGTGGTACAAAGGAAGACGAAAATAGAGATGCAAAGAGTCTTACAATCAAACAGCATATTTAACTAGAAGTCTCTAAAAGCCCAAACTACAACTTACTTATAATGAGACTAGACTAGAATATATTCAAGTAAAACCTGTGTGTCTCTTCTGAGCTTTCAATCTATGTTTTTCATTGTATTTTTTCCTGTTGTCCAGGTGCTGCTGTGGTCGGCCAGCAAGGTGTTTGAAGAGCTGACGGACATAGAGAGGCAGTTCCACAAAGCCTTGTACACAGTCAGAGCTTTCCTCAACTGTGACCGCTACTCTGTGGGTCTACTGGACATGACCAAGACCAAGGTGGGTTAGCAGAGATACACAGCCGGGTCGGGGACGAGCTGGAGTACAAACAAAACAATGAATAAAAAAAAGGTCAGCCAGCAGAACTGTCTTCTACTGTTGTTACAGCTCTATCAGTGCTGCACTTTGTTAGATTGTCAGGGTCAATATTTACACTGCAGGAACCTATAAAGGTGATTTCCTGTATTTTTAAACATGGGCCCTTTTTGGGGGTCTTAATGATCGGTACAAAACATTTTGGATTTGCTGCAGTAGTGACCAGCAGATGTGTTGCACTGAGTGCTTGTTTTTTGCCGCTGACAGGCTCAGACTGTTATTCTCGATTTTTGTCACAAGTAAGACATTTTTTAAACCAAAAAACAGCTCTTTGTAACTCTCCTCAAAGCCACCAGACTCCATGATAAAAACTGTACTTTTACTTTGTGATCAAGGCAGCGGTCCACCAGAAACCTTCGTGTTCTGCATAGTTTTTTTTGTGTTACAGAAATAGTGTGTTGGATCAGAACACAGAACATGTTTCTGATTAAAACCAAAGGTCTATCTTTGGACCGATCCTTTCTGTGACATTTTCAGAAACACCTTTGGGGTTTCTTCGTCTAATCTGCATTTTCTTTCACAATCAAGCTTCTTTTGCCGCTTTTATCACTGAAAGCATACTTCACACAATCATACAATGTCCACGTATTTGTCATAACTAACATGCCGTCATAAACACTACTTATTGGCTTTGGCTGTCACCTAATTAGAAGCAGCTGCCAGTTGATTCCTAACACCTGCTATCTGAGAACAAACACATGTTGTCTGCCTGCACAGATGGCTGTCTGCTTCCAACACTGGATTTCATGAATAAAGCACTTAAGAATAAACAAAACTAGTAGCTCAGCTCTGAGCCGAGCTTTAGGAAACCGTGCGCTTTGTGAAGCGAGAGCAAAGAAAAAGTACACGCTCACAAGAGGCTGCAGGCATTAGCATTAACATGCAGAATAGTGCTGTTAGCTGTATCTACAATAATCAGTTAATGCATCAAAATAATCAAACAGAAGCAGACATACATAAATCTTTAATCTCGTTTCTCTGTTTGTGTGTGTAGGAGTTCTTTGACCTGTGGCCGGTTCTGATGGGAGAAGTTCCACCGTATGATGGACCCAAAACTCCTGACGGCAGGGTGAGGAAATATTGACCACTTTATTTCTTCCACTGTTAGAGCTCATGCTTAATACAACACTCCTATTGAAGCCTGTTATCACATGTTATGACTGTTTCTATCAGGAAATCATCTTCTACAAACTGATTGACTACATCCTACATGGCAAAGAGGACATCAAAGTCATACCGTAAGTCAGAACAAAGATCTAGTTTAAAAGTAACCTTTGGTTTTTTGGACCATGACTGGGATGTGAAGTGCTTTAACGTAACCTCTGTGACATCACCCATTGGTGTCGCTTTGAAGCCACGAGTCTGGCATCATGGCTGCTGGAAATCTTGTGGCAATCTTGTTTTTATTGTAGCAAGAACTGTAGAGAAAAACTTGCACATCTGTGTCATAGGACAGGTGCGTAGGAGAGTGAACTCACACACTGTCCAACGTGCAGAAAATACATTTATTTGCTTGCAACGTTTCGGTGCTCGACCGCTTGCCTGATGAAGGTTGAGCACCGAAATGTTGCAAGCAAATAAATGTATTTTGTCTTATTAGAATAATTAAAAAGATCATCACTTGGGTAATAAAACAAGGGAGAGGTAGGGGGATTTTCTCGTAGATTTTGATACAATCTGACTTATTTTTGGACAGTAGAAAGAATGATCTAGAGGGGACTGTACGTTGCCAAGAAACAAGGCAATGCACAAACCAGGGTCAGGAGAAGTCTGCATGCAAACACATATGGATGTCAACAATAAAGGGTTCAAACCTTTTGGAAGAATCAGCCTTGCAAATGTTTAATGAGGAAGAAAATGCATTCAGACACATGGTGTTTTGGAGTGTAACACTGGATGTAAACACAACTATAGTTTGTTTACTCGGAATGCCACAGGGCACCTCTCAGTGTTTATAGAGAGATTATCAGAGGGAGAACATCAGGATACCAATTTTATCTCTTCCTACCTGACAAAAAACAACATGGCATCTACTATTATATATTATATTAAATATATCTACCATAAAAACATCCTTTACTCACTAAGGATAAAAAAGAGAACTTCTGGTTGCAGAGAGACATTTTATATTTAATGAAGCCAGTGACACTTTGATCCTGTGTCTTTGCTGCTCTTGTAAACAGTAATAACTACTGTTCAACCATTTCACTGCAGAGTAATCTCACCTGTGTAAAGTGAAAGTTGTTTATGCACTGCTTGATTTTAATGATTTATTTCCCCCTGGCAAAAAAGGAAAAAAATGATGTACAGTTATTTATTTCAAGGCTGCGATTGTTGAAGATAATTATGATAGAAATTGAATTTCCTGCCCGTCTTGTTTGGTCGTCCTCAGGAATCCGACTGCAGATCACTGGGTCCTGAGCACCGGTTTACCCACCTATGTAGCAGAGACTGGACTGGTGAGTGTCAGATTTTCTTTCTTTCTTTATTTCAAGTTTGTTCTCTGAGAAACGTGAGAATTGGATTTGAGCGTTTATGTACATTTTACAACATTTTTTCAGTTGTTAAAATACAATACTTTATCTTTGTAGAGTGCAAAATAAAAATAAAAACCTGAACTGCACGACCTTACTCCCTAATAGGATGAAAGTCAAGAACATAGAAGGCACACAAGTCCAAAAAATAGTCTGCAAATCAACATTTCTCTTTCATATCAGGACACAGACGACATCAAATCACTGAATCTGTATTCAAAAGCAGCGAGTGTGGCTGGATTCAACCAATACTTTTAGCTTAGAACGAACTCCCCTCCTGATTTTTCATTCTAACTTCTAAACAGCAACTTTTCTGGAGTTGTAGAATTGCATGTAAAACTACTGTCCTTTAAAGTATCTGTATTTCCAAAAACCTTCATTGGAATCTGCGGGTGGTCAGACGAGCAGAACGCCATTAGGCCTTATTACACAGTTGTCAGTGTGCACGCGGTTGTGGAAATGAAAAGTGCCCAGCCACACGCTGCTGTGATGTATAATTTTAATTTCTGCAGCCGTTGTAATTAATCACAGTGTGCTTTCTCCCAAAAACCGCTGAGCCTGCCGCCGCTCATCCATCTATCTATTCCTCCTCCTGCCTCTTCCTGTCTGTCCTCCCCCTGTCCCGGCCTTTCATCGTCTTCAGCACGTGTCATTTTTCAACTTTAACATGATCTTCTCCTCCCTCATCTTCTCCTCTTCTTCCTCTTCTACATCATGTAAGAGGTGAAACCTTCATTTCTGCACAGAGCCACCTTTTCATAAATTGAGGGGAGAAAGAAATGTCAGATTGACACTAATGGTTTTGGATGTGACACGGGGGGTTTTGAATGGCTTCACTGTGGGCCAATAAAACTTCTTGTCAACTACTGAGAATGACATATGAGCAGCCACCCCAAAACGCTGAAGCCTGGGTATTTCATGCGTCTCCCTTTTCCAGCCCTTTTCCTCGTATTTTGTCCACCAATATAACAATGGGAAGCAATTTTGGCTTCAAATACTAATTAACATTAGTATTTTTCTTATCACCAAAAGAAACCGCTCTCATTGTGTTGCAACTTCTGCAAAAGCCGTCATCCTTAACCTTGTTATCTCTTCTTATTTCCCCTTTCCAACAGATTTGCAACATAATGAATGCAGCTGAGGATGAATTTTTCAACTTCCAGGTAAGGCCGAAAGGAAGCTCTAGTTAGGAGACACATCGAAAACAACAACAAACCACTCAGCAGCAAAGTTAAAGCATTAACCATAAAAAAAAAAACATGATCATTGTCAGTTATAAGTCTTTTATTACTCGGCTGTGTTAAATACTTAATTCTGACTGGTTAATTACGGCATTCTGAGATCTGTTATTTCTCGATAACAGACCGTTCTTATGAAGAACAGACCGTTGCTAGGGATGCGGCTCTATTCACAGAATCCCGAGGACTGACTGTAATCATATCTATCTGCAGAAAGAAGTCCAGTAAATTTGACGTCCGTCTGTTTCCAGAGGGGACAAAAGAAAAGAGACAAAACGGCAAAGAGAAAGCAGTAAAGGTTATAAGACGCTAAAACTGAAGGCTATGACAGAAGGATTTACAAAACTGAGGACGGCACATGAAGTAAACAGAACACGGTACAGGATTTAGGGTGCTGCTCACCCTGTCAGGGTTCCATTCTGCGATAACAACCTCCTCACTATTCATTGTCCCTTACATAAACACCCACCAGCACTTCATTAGGTTCACTTGTAAAATCTAATGTGATCCAAAAACAGCTCAGCCGTGAATTTTACTTTAAGGAAGCTTCTAATATTCCAGTTTATGTTGAGACCGTCGGAAAAATAACAGTTACACTTCATTTTATCATTGAGGTGGTAGTGGTTGGGGGTTTTGTGCTGGAGGGCTTTTGTTTCTAATATTCTGCCACTTTTTAAGTATGAACATGAAGCAAACAAAGGTTTAGTAACAATTCAATATAAAGCAGTTCAACACCACTGCAAACCTCAGTAATAAAGCTGTTGTTAAATTACTACCTCCCTGACAGTGTCAATAAAACCTGAACATTATTATATTTGTAAAAGCAGAATTTATGGCAGAGCTGTTTTATGAGATCACATCAGATTATAAAAGTGAACCTAATAAAGTGACTGCTGAGTTTACGTTTGCATTCATTTTGTCCAAAGCAGAGTATGATCATCCACAACCAGTATCACATTATGATTAACATTATTTATTCTTATAATTTTAAAGGTCCAGGAAGACATACCTCCAGCATCGCCCAGCTCCACTGTCACATCTTAATGTTCGCTAACACCAGTTGTTTCTGTGAGATAAGACAGATATTTTTCTCATTATCTGTAATAAGACTTTTTGTAAAGTAAAAGATGACATTAACATTTCTCAGTCAGATTACAGTAATTGCATTACATGAGCCTTTACTCTGAAATAATCTGAATGAAATGGAACTGAGAGTATATGTTGAAATAATGTATTAAATTATCATCTTGGCTGTATAATGGGCTCTCATGTGCCATAGGAGACCGCCAGGGAACAATCAAAAGGAACGATTTTGCCATATAGTCCTTATTGAATAACTGATACGTCCCTCATATTCTGCTCTCCTTGGTTTAAATTACTTTCCTGAGGGCTATAAAGTGCCCTTTGTATTTGTCCTTATTATACTGATACAGTGGCGACCATTTTCACCGCTCATACATCGATCCTGGTTCTGCACTGTGACATCAGGGTCTGAAAATCCACCTTTTCCTTAACATAGTTTGATTTCAGTCTTTGCTTCTTGCCGATTTAGAAGTCCCACCCTTAGGCGGCCCTATGGGGCTAACAACCATCCACAATTGACCCAACAAAATCACATGAAACACCTTAAAACACTCAAATACATGGGATTTATTAAAGGACAAGCAAAAAACCAAATCATTAAGTGGAGACTAACAAAAACAACAACACAAAATCCCTGCTGAGAGGCAGAACCACAGCAGTCCCCACTCAAGAAGCCTCTCTCTTCAGATGACTGGGGCTTTTAAGCATCTTAGACCAGGTGAACCTCGTTTTGCAATCACCTGGGAAGAGCTGGGAAGACACAACAGAAAGGGAAAACGAACAAACATACATTGAACAAAAACATAAATGCAACACTTTTGTTTTTGCTCCCATTTTTCATGAGCTGAACTCAAAGATCTAAGACTTTTTCTATGTACACAAAAGGCCTATTTCTCTCAAATATTGTTCACAAGTTTGTCTAAATCTGTGTTAGTGAGCACTTCTCCTTTGCCGAGATAATCCATCCACCTCACAGGTGTGGCATATCAAGATGCTGATTACACAGCATGATAATTGCACAGGTGTGCCTTAGGCTGGCCACAATAAAAGGCCACTCTAAAATGTGCAGTTTTATCACACAGCACAATGCCACAGATGTCGCAAATTTTGAGGGAGCGTGCAATTGGCATGCTGACTGCAGGAATGTCTACCAGAGCTGTTGCCCGTGAGTTGAATGTTCATTTCTCTACCATAAGCCATCTCCAAAGGCGTTTCAGAGAATTTGGCAGGACATCCAACCGGCCTCACAACCGCAGACCGTGTGTAACCACACCAGCACAGGCCAAGACACGGAACCCCAAATTGCTCCTGGTGGCACAGCCAACGTGTATGAATGTGATGACTGATTGACAGTCGGGCACTTTACGTAGCAGCCTCGGCCATCAGTGTGTGAATGTGACATGTAGTGTAAAAACTGTTGGAGTGGTTGCAGGACTAGAAAAGCGCTGTATAAGAACAATCCATTTACCATTCCATTTAAGCGCTTGGGTGGCTGTCCAGAGAGAATATAAATCTTCTCTTCTGACTCCCAAAACCCAAACCTGCTTGAGGTCACCCTGCATTTATGAAGTATAAGAATAATTAGTAAATGAGTTTCCAACTGGGAAAAATGCACGTTGACATCCTCTCAAGCAGCGACATGGTGGATGAAAGTAAATGTCAGGTTGCTGTAAGAAACTTTTTATTAGTTCAGGAATTGCACCAGTTTTTTGCTCATAAGTAACTTATTCTACGGTTTAAAGTTGTAACGTAGATAAGTTTTGAGCATGAAATACATCAGATCTTCTTTGTAGTGTCCGTGTTTGTTCCATTATTACAACTTAAAACTTCAGAACAACAAAGTCTGAAGAAAGACTTCCCAACTTGGGAGATGGGAAGGAGCACATGAAGTGTGAAGATGGGATTTGGGACGCGCTCTGTTCATTGTATCTCTGATGTTCAGTCTTGTTCTGATGTTTGATCACTCGAGCAAAATAGTCTCTTTCAACAGAGGCCTCCAATCTCAATTTCTCTATTATTCAAGTGTGTCTGCTCACTTCAATTGTCCGTCTTTCTCCTGCTGTTTGTGTTGCTTTTTATTTCCGTGTAAGGCTCTTTGATCTGCTGTGAATAAGCCTGTGTGTTTGACCAGATATCCATGACGAAGCAACATACAACTTCTGAAGCTTTTACTTTTCTTCATGATAGTTTCTATCCAGTTTTGTTGCACTACACGGTCTCCCAGCGAAGGATGAAAACACTTTTTGTCCATCTAGTCCTTTGTAACTCTTGACAGGTAATCTAAACAAGCCCTGTTTTGTTTTCTCCTCTCTGAAGTGAAGCTAAAGTGCAGAAACAGTTCAACAAGCACCCGTTTTAAAAAGTGAACTGCTGCTGCAGGATGTTCAGTTTTTTAGGGGAAGTGAGCAGGTGAATTATTGATTCTCTCTCGCGCTCCCCTGAATGTAGAAGGTCACATTTCATTTCTTATGGTTCCTGCTTCCTTATTACGACCAGGAAGAAACAACTGTTAAAAGTTAGTGAGGATAAAAGGCCTCATATTACTGTCTCTGCAAAGGAGACATATTTTTATGTTTAGTCACTGAAATAATGCATGTTAAAACTCTGAGTGTGTGTGTGTCTACAGAAAGAGCCTCTGGATGACTCCGGCTGGACCATTAAGAACGTGCTGTCAATGCCAATCGTCAACAAGAAAGAGGAGATAGTGGGTGTGGCCACGTTCTATAATAGGAAAGATGGGAAACCCTTTGATGAAATGGATGAAACACTGATGGAGGTACTGGCTGTGTGTGTGTAGCAGCACTGAGTCACTGGTTTATAAATACACTCAGGCCATTCAGAGCGTCTGCATTATTTATCTCAGGGCCTGGAGGCTTTTATTCTGAAGTTCCTCTCTCTGCTCGCTGCTCAGAATTCAGTTAAAATACACATCATGACAGTTTGATCCTCAGCTGCTCCTTAAAATCACAGTAGTTTTAGTGAATTTTTTTTTCTTGACATTTGAATTTGATGTAGTGTTCTGTTATTGCAGTAACATAAAAGGGATTTAATCAAAATGCACCTCAGACAGCTGTACGATCAGATGTTTTAACAAACGGTGTGTGGCAATGTTTACTAAACAGACAAGTCTCTAAGGGCATTTACTCAAACAATTTTGAGGTACTTGTTCCTTTAACTTATCCTATGTATTTTAGGAGGAAATATTGTACTTCTCCACTAAATTTAGTAGACACCTAAAGATACTTGTTACTTTGTAGACTACTTACAAAATTAGATTTTATAACATGGAATAAATGAATATGTGTTATTAATTATACAACATAACTAAGTAACAAGTTTCATGTTGGTCAACTTCACATTTATTACCTTGATAGTTTGTGTATGAATGTGTATTTTCTCATAATCCAGCGACATATTTAAAGGGGGGGTTATTATT